>NC_056527.1:68240494-68328848 GCF_019175285.1 Sceloporus undulatus | reverse complement strand
CCTACCCTCTCTCCCCCTCTGAGGCCAGGATGGAGTTGGATGCCTTCGGGGAGGACGCAGTTTTTTTAAGGGAGGCCTGATGGGATTGGCCTACCTTTCTCTCCCCTTCTGAGGCCAGGATGGAGTTTGAAACAGTGTAGTCATGAAACAGTGTTGCCTACAACATTTTACTTTTTAAGTTAATATACTGAGTTACTTGTTCCACCCTATTTATAATATATGCATACATTCATTTATTTGAGAAGTGCCCATGATCCTACATCAGGATTGTGTAGCATGAACCTATGCATTCTTAGTGCCCATACAGACAGGCCAAAATAAAGCTGCTCTGAGTCACTTTGTTGGTATGCTTTTTAAATGACACATGCTCCAGTCCTTAGGACTAGAGTGTGGCTTTGGTGCAGCTTTTGGCCTCTTAGAATGCATTCATAATTTAAACAGCATATCTCCAAAGTGACTTGAAGCAGCTTTATTTTGGCCTGTCTGTATGGGTTCTTAGTCAAGCAGCTCTTGCATTGAATGGCAACGAAGCCCAGCTGAATGTAAACCTAAAGGTGCAACCAAATGCTCAGCCCAAGGTGTGCACACTATGCACAGTGATACAAGATGTGCAACTCCTTGTTTATAGCCTTGGATTGAATGCAGAGGTTTCCCATTGGACAAAAATTTCTAACTGTCTATGTAGGGGGACTTATACCTACACAAGACAGCACCAGGAAACCAGCCAGTGAGTCATGTTTAGCCATTATGCAAACAGTGTTTCTTTTTTTTTTTAATCAAATTGCAAGTGGAGGGCTGGCCTTCCCCCTCCCACTTCTCAAAGGAAACAAAGGCCTGGGACAGACCGCCTCAAAAGGGTGACCTGCCAGTGGCCTATTTCCCTCTGGAGGGACACCGCAGCCACCAAACCGTGCAGCATCCCCCCGGAATAAAAAGAACCGGGAAACCGGGTTCTTTTTTCGTCGCTGGGTGCATCCGTGATGTAAGCAACACACAGCTACATGTATATGCGGTGTGTCGCTTACGTGTACATGGGACGCCGCCATTAGCCCACCGCTGCACGGTGCTTGGGTTCGTGCACGGTCCCTAACCCTAGAATCGGCAGCAGCACGGCGCTTTGAAACTGTTTGTCCCACACCATAGTTTTACAAATTAAATGTAACACATTAATTAATCAATGCATTAACAGATTACTGACATCATAGACTTATTTAAATAAAAACAATTCATTAAAATGTCAGTTTAATAACAAATTGTACCATTTGGTATAATGGTTCCAACCTCTGCCATGCAGTACAGAAAGAAGACAAGGTTCTACTTCACCCGGTAGAGTGGAGATGGGAAACAGCATGGGGATTGGGGCAATTCCCCTCTCCCCCAGCAAGCCCCAATACTTTTATTCCTCTGCAAACCTTCTCAAAATGGTAACATGAAGTTACTGCAGAGGAAAATACAAGTATTTGTGGGTAGCATGAGTTCCTGGGGTACTTGTGAGGTGAGGTGGGGATATTTCCATGTATTCTTACACATTTGTGGGGCTTTCTGCCATCTTTATTTTTTTTAAATGGGGGATTGAAACCTTTAGGAACTGGTATAGGGCTTCAGGGACCATAAGGTCTAGTGCCTTCATCCAGGGTGTAGGCCAGAATTGCTTCTCTGTCAAGGAAACACACCTTAAGTGTTTCCCAAACACCAAAAAGCTGAATAATTTGTTTTTAAAGTAGAAAAAGGCTGCATCTGCACTTCAGAAATAATGCAGTTTGACTCCACTTTAACTTCTAATGCTATGGGATCCTGTGATTTGTGGTAGCACCAGAACTCTCTGAGAGAGAAGGCTAAATATCACAAACTACATACTCCAGAATTCCATATAACTGAGCCATGGCAGTTGAAGTGGTGTCAGACTGCATTATTTCTGCAGTGCAGATGCAGCCACAGTTGAGGAAGGCCTTTACTAGGCTACTTTCTGATTAGTATCATTCTGCATCAACTTCATCCATTAATTGAACTGATTAGAGAGATTTTTAAATTCCTCACTGAATATCCAAGTACAGGATGACAAATGGATTTAATACAATATGGAGTACTGCCTCCACAAGAGTGAAAACAACGTGAGATTACTAGAGTTGTTTGTCTAGCATCTGAAAACTTTACCATTAAACCACATTTACTCCAGTTATTAGATATTAGCCACAACACCCCCATCTTGTCAACTAAGCAGGCAAGTCCAAAAACACATTCCCTATACTTAACAATATTTGCACCAGACTTAATTGTGTTGAAAATTAGCCTCTTGTTCAGGTCTATCGAACACTTTTAACAAGGACAAATTACATTTAAGAAGCTAAAGAGTTTTCATTGCCACCACTGCAGAACAGGGAAAGGTAATCTTTAGAATCACCATTAAAAAAAAAGCGGGGGGCGGGGAGAATGTTTCTTTAAAATGATAGCTTTTATTAAGAACACACTTTATATTACAAAGAACATGAGAGCTGTTGAAAATGATATTATCGTGTCCAGTCCCCCTTCCCCACTGCAAAAAATAGGAACAATTTATGAGAACAAAATATCTTATCATTGTGTTACAGTGTTTATTTCTGCATGGTCTCAACAGCAGCCATTAATGATGAACAGGAAAAGGAAAAAGTACAATGTAGTGATTTCAAGACAGAAAGAAAGTTGTATGAGATGCCATGGAGAGGGGCTTCAACACAGGCAGGTTTGACCCGGGATAGTTTACTGTTCAAATGTTTCTTGTTCCATTTTGTAATGCCTTTGAATAGGAAACTGATGTATTGTAACAAGTGTCAGAGAGAAATTAGATCTTTCACAAATATATATGCAACGAATATTCATTGCTAAATAAAACAGAACTAAACAATCATGCATGAAAAATGTAAAATACACTTTGGATTAACAGGAATCACTCCAAAAGTAAAAGCAAAAACAAAAACTAGTTCCACGTTCCTCTGTCATTAGATAGAGTTTATGCAGTATAAATAGATGTTGGTTAATTGACCATAATTTACTGTTGAATGAAATCGGCAGTACTCCTGCTGTTCAGAACATCTTGCCAGCTAATGTAGGTAAAATTGTACAAATCCCAGAAGCAGGTGTTTAATAAAAGATCTGATGATCTCTGTTCTGCCAGGATCTGATGTGTCAGGCTCTCCGACCTCCAGCCCTTGGGTTCCACTGCAGCAATTTTAATTACTGATAATTTACTGAAGCTCAGACTTGGACAAAAGTTCAGCCACATGGTCAGACAACATGGTTGAGGGAGACCAGAGAGCTGAATTATTCACCTTAATGAGTTGTGCTTCCTTCTGGTTTCTGCTGACCTCTTCTGTTCATACCAATATATTTGAGCTTGTACATATTTGGGGGAAACTTCTGGGAAAAGGCTTCTTTACACACTACTTTCCACTGCACCTCAGAACACTTGCTTATCCATTTGTAACTCATCTAGAAATGAGTATCTAGCAAAAGAATGGTTAGGTTTATATTTATTATGGCTAACAAGCATTTTGAATTTAGCAGTTATTCTGAGAGCTAACATCCAGTAGTACTAAATATCTAACTGGATTTATAACTAGCATGTAACAGCAATTAGTAATTGATAACTGATAGTCACTAGCAACTAAAAACAATCAAATGAGTCTAATTTTTTTTCTACTAAAAACACAATTGGCTTCTATGGGACTAACATCTATGTAAACATGCATAGGATTTGTATTAATACATAAGTTTTAAAATCAGAAGTGAAATCTAACATTCAAAATGGAAAATTAAATTTCAGATTTGAAATTTCGCATTCATATGAATTGGGGGGGGGGACCTCATTTTGAATATTTGTGAGCAGTAACTTCAATTTTACCAAGAAGCTTCCCATCATGGCACAAGAATGTCAAACATAGGCTACATCTACCCTGCATAAATAACATCATTTGACATATATAGCTATATTTATATTTCTCACCTCTCCCCATGGATCGAGGTGGGAGCACAACAGATAAAATCAGCATTATAATAATTACATTTTTATAAACTCATAGGTTCCTACAATGTATCAATTACTCAATCAATTATAAAAACAGATATAGAAAATGTTATTACACTCTATGTGCATATCATCCACAGGAGGTAAGTATTTTCAGGGTTCAGTCATAGCAAATCAGGTGGATAAACCTGCCGGAAGAGATCCTTCTTAAGTGCCTTCTTAAAAGCATCTAGAGTGTTAATAAGATGGATTGGATCTCTTCCGGTAGGCCGTTGCAGAGTCTGGGGGCAATACATCCCATTTGACATCACTTTAATTACCATGGATCAATGCTATGGAATTCTGAGATGTGTGGTTTGTTGCAGCACCATAGTGGAGTTCTGATGCTGCAACAGACTATACTTCCCAGAATTCCATAGCATTGAGCCATGGCAGTTAAAGTGGTATCAAATTGGAGTATTTCTGCAGTGCAGATGCAGCCACGGTGTTCTTTTGAGACAATCAGTATGACAGAAGGAAATATAGGGCTGCGCAAACTGCACTAAAGGGTGGCCACCATCCACCCCCTTTACAGCCAGGTTGAGGTCACAGCAACCACGGCAGTTCCTTTTTGCGCTCTGCAAAGGGTTTGATAGCCAGGTGCTGCGGCTTTATGGTGTTGTGCATATGCAGTGCCACTGTGATGCTGCACGCCATGTGGTGTGGCACACAGCGTCACGCTGCCCTGGGGGCCGAGCCGGGGCATGCGTCATATGGACCCTTTGCCCCGACTCCACCACCAAACCAGCCTTTCCCGCCGATATGCACAGCCCTAAAGTTGTAATCAGTTAGAAAGTTTGAGAGATTCATCTTGACTGTGGACAATGAATATTTAAATGAGTCTTCCAGAAACAGTCTCCCGCTGATAACTCTTGTTTGCCAACATTAAAATGTTCCCATATCCTCTCTGTGCAGACTGTTAAAGCCTTGCAAAGCATATGGCATCAACATTTTCCCATACCAGAAGTGATGACTATGCATATAATGTATCCATGTGCATTATGCTCAACATTCTAATCATGTGCCTTTCAGAACAAACACCTGCTTACCTGTAAAATTGTCCCAATTCATTGCCCCTGAACCAAGAAATGGGAGCATTGCAACTAAATTCTGCTTTCCACAAAAGTCTGATTAGACTCCAGAAAATCCAACTGATTCCTTTCTACCATTCACATCTTATTTTTGTACTTCCTGAGTGTCATCTTAGTAAAGACTTTAGCCCGTATCGTACTGCATTTTCACCCAAACCTGAATAAACATTATTAAAACAAAGAAATTAGTTTGTCTCCTCTAGTCCCCCATAGTGTCAGGCAGACCTCATTCCCATTAAAAGAACAGAAAAAGATACCCAAATCAAGGAATTGCAATGATCTGATATTGAAAAGCCGTGGCTGTAAGGGTTGCATAACCTGGAAGAACTTTTTTCCTTAAGTGTTGGGGACTCTTGGCTAACCATAGCATGTTTCTTCTCTAGAAACTCACTGTGGATTGGTAACCAAAGGCTCATCCACCAGCACTAATATAAAGACCACCATTTTGAATAGCACTACTATATATTCTTATATAAAATCTTATATAAACTCCACATAATTTTTAGAAATATGTAAGGTACTACATTTGGGGTTGAAAAATGAAATGCACAGATATAAGATGGGGGACACCTGGCTTAATGAGACTATGTGTGAAAGAGATCTAGGAATCCAAGTAGACCACAGGTTGAACATGAGTCAACAGTGCGATGTGGCAGCTAAAAAGACCAGTGCGATTCTAGGTTGCATCAATAGAGGTATAGTGTCTAGCTCAAGGGAAATAATAGTACCACTCTATTCTGCTTTGGTCAAGCGCCACTTAGAACACTGAGTCCAGTTCTGGGCACCACAATTCAAAAAGGATGTTGAGAAACTGGAGTGTGTCCAAAGGAGGGCGACCAAAATAGTGAAGGGTCTCGAAACCATGTCCTATGAAGAATGACTTAGGGAGCTGGGTATTGTTTAGTCTGGAGAAGAGAAAGTTAAGGGGTGATATGATAGCCCTGTTTAAATATTTGAAGGGATGTCATATTGAGGAGGGAGCAAGCTTGTTTTCTGCTGCTCCAGAGAACAGGACCCAAAACAATGGATGCAAGCTACAGGAAAAGAGATGCCACCTCAACATTAGGAGGAACTTTCTGACAGTAAGAGCTGTCCGACAGTGGAACACACTTCCTCAGAGAGTGGTGGAGTCTCCTTTTTTGGAGGTCTTTAAGCAGAGGCTGGATGGCCATCTGTCAGGGAGGCTTTGATTGTGATGTTCTGCATGGCAGGGAGTTGGACTGAATGGCCCTTGTGGTCTCTTCCAACTCTATGATTCTATAAATATATGAACACCTTGTCATAAACATTTATTCACAGCTCTAACAGAAAACATTCCATAATCCATTCTTCCCAATTTTTTAAAAAAGAAAAAGAAAAGAAAAAAGAATTTTTGGGGAAGGAATAAAAAAGAACTCCCTCCCCCACACTCCAATTTTTTTCCATTTTATCTCCCAGGTCTTCATACCTCATTAACAGACAACTAATTCTTACTTTACCCTTTTCAATCTGATTTGCAGTGAAAGAACTGTCATCTTTCGGCCTATGAAGGAGAGAATAGGCTGGCCCAGCTCCGTCGGGGCTAGCCTGGAAGAAGAGACTCCTCCCTCCATAACTGTCATCTTCCAACCTGCGAGGGAGTTGACTAGGCAGGCCCAGCTCCATCAGGGCTAGCCTGAAGAAGAAGAGCCCTCCCTCCGGTCCATCTGCCTTGGTCCAGGCCTCAGAGAAAGAGAAGAATGCTAGACCTGATCCCCTCCCCCCTCACCATTCTCTTCTCCTTTTGTGTCGTGTCTTTTTAGATTGTAAGCCTGAGGGCAGGGAACCATTTATTATCCCCTCTGGATTCCCAGTGACTGGGTGGCATATAAACAAATCTTATTATTATTATTATTATTATTATTATTATTATTATTATTATTATTAAACCAACAGGTTGGATAATTGCCAGCAAGCAAAGAATGAAGATGGCAAAAAAGACACTGTGTGTTTAAAATGATACTCTGTTGCCACCACATGCTATGCTGAAGCTCTCTCTCTATGGGTGTGTGTCCATATGTGTGAGCTGGGGATGTACAGAATAGACACAGTTTTTCTCATCATCAGCAAGATTGTGTACCTTCACATGTCAAAATACTCCATCACAAAAAATGGTCAACCATTGCCAAAATAACAAGTCCTCCATAAGAGCAAAAAGACAAGTGCTTTTAAAAAAAATCAGCAATGCCAATAACAACAAAAAATATTTTACTTAAAAAGTGTCAAGGGAGGTAGTACAAAAAGTTTTTTTAAATCTGCAAAAATGTCCCCAAACACAAATCACCACCATCACCACCAACATCTCCACTACCATCAACAAGAACATCATTATTATCACAGAAAAAAATGTGGAAAAGCCCTTGGAACCTCACTCAGTAACAGAGAAAATGTGCAATTTTAAAATCCTGAATGTGAGGAAGAAATTTGCTAAAATTTATTTCCTTGGCTGGAGCCATCCTGACTCCATTCTGCTCTAGGATAGTAAATGAACTGAATAGAATATTTGCACAAGTTGCATGGAAGAAATGAGAACATAGCCTACCAGTGCATAAACCTCCCTCCTTGATCTTGACATGGCTCAACCTGGCTTCCAGAAGGAAAAAAAGGACCTACTTATGTGTGTGCTCAAGAATCCTTGCTCCTCATCTGTTCTCTGCTAGACTGCATCTTGGAGAGTCCTCCCCTCCTTCGACTTTGCAATCTGATTTTCATCAATTCTCTCCCACTCCCAAATATTCTGCAGTTATGGAAATTTGCTGTACAAGTAGAAGCTGCAACTGCATCATCATCTCCCAAATCAAAAATATAAAGGTACAGAAGGCATTCCCTAATTCAAGTGTCCAACAGTTCTAGCTTTGGCTGGTATTATGAATGGCATGGGGGTAGACTTTAATAATCAAACTTATCTTTCCTATTCAAATAGGGGGAAAGAGTCCTTCCCATTAGTTCTAGAGCTGTGTATGACCATTTCTCTTGTGCCATGTCCCCTGTGACACAATACCTCTAACTTCAAAGACCCTAGTCTTTTTAACATCACCAGCCAAGGGCATGAAGAGTTTGGAACGCCTTTTCCAGAGCCCACCTGGTCTCCTTGCTGACCTTCAGACATCACTTTCAGGTTATTCTATTTCAGCGTGCCTTCAAAATCTTGCTAATGTTCAAGTCTGTGTAACATTTCTACTTTTTCTATTTAAAAAAATAATAATCCAAAATAGATTTAAAAATCAAATGTACAGCATTTAATATTGTTATTTTACTGTAAATATCAATATCAATGTTCTACCAAATGAATGAGTGAGTGAAATTACCCCTTCCAACTCAGTTGCTAATCAGCTTTCATTCTGCATATGCCTACCTAATTTTGTTCAAACGGCCTAATCTTTTAACTTGACTGATTTCGTGATGCAACCTGAGAAGTATTAATTTGCCAATGGCACAACCACATGCCATTTATTATGTCCTGGCCAGTGAATCAGTTATTGCTGCCACATGCATAAAAAATTCATTTTGCAAGTGATTACACAACCATATAAACTTGACCTTTAAAACAAAGAAATTATTTATAGTCTCTCCTTTTCTTGATTAAACACTCCAGCCAACCCATAAGGTAAATAAGGATACAGTTATGGAGGTTTCAGATTAATGAGGTGGATGAATTCAAGTCCTGTTTAAAACATTTTTGACAGAGTGATAGACGTTTTGCAGAATTAACTCCAAATTCACTGAAGACAGTGCTGCTATAGTGCATTTTCTGACTTATGAAGGTGTGGATCTATTATGTGTGTGTGTGTTGTTTGCCTTCAAGTCATTTGCAAATTATGACAGCCCTAAGGTGACCCTATCACAGGGTTTTCTTGGTAAGATTTGTTCAGAGTTTGCCTTGCCATCCTAGGAGGTTGAGAGCATGTAACTTGCCCAGTGGGTTTTTGTGACCGAGCAGTGATTTCAACCCTGCTCTCCAGAGTCATAGTCCAGTGCTCAAACCACTATACCATACTTCGTCTATGGATCTATTACCACTCTCCATTTATTGACTAATGGCATATATTTCAATGCAATGGTTGATAAAGGTTGTATAGCTTGGGACCTCACTGTTTCCTTCCATTTGTTCCAACCTTTTAATTTCCTGATGGAGGCTCTTCTTAAAGTATTCCTTCAATTGGGAAACTAAAGGGTTGCTATTTAAGAGTAAGTCTTCTCTGTAATTGCACCTATTTATTGAATACTCCAATTTTACCATCCTTTAATTTCATGAAGCCGGAAATATAGCACCAAGTTTATGTGTTGTATTGTTATTGCAATGTGTTGCATTGCTATTGTTGTATTGTTACCAAGTTGTTTCTGCCTTATAATGACCCTTAGGCTATATAATATAATGGGGTGTTCTTGGCAGGGTTTTTTGAGGGGGCCCGTCATTGCTGTACTCTGAGGCTAAGAAAGTGTGACTTGCCTAAGGTTACCTAGTGAGTTTATATGGTCTAGAGGGGATTTCTGATTTGGTCTCCAAGAACATTCAATCCATCACACCATACTGACTCTCTATTTTATGCTTAGAGTAGCTGAATTTTGTGCTGCAGCATGTAACTTATGTCAGAAACTAATTTTAGCAATTTGATCATGCATTATTAGTAATGTTGTTGCCTAAATTGCTTATAACCAACTTTACGGTATATTGTGTTATGTGGTTCCATTCCATTTCATTCCCTGTTTTATGCTATTTACTTAGATACTGTTTTATGTTGTTTCTAAATGCTGGATATTGACTATAATTAGAAAGAAAAAGAAGGAAGGGATGGAGGGAGACATAGATTTTACGACTGTTCAAAATGTCCAAAAGAATTTTTTTCTAGTTATCATATCAGTTTTCAAATAGTTCCCTCCTACATAAACAGTGGACCCTTGTTATATGCTGGGGTTTGGTGCCAAGATCCTCCATGGATAAAAAAAATCAGTGGATGCTCAAGTCCCATTAAATACAATGGCATTGCAAAACAGTGTCCCTTATATAAAGGGAAAATCAAGGTTTGATACTTGAAATTTATACTTTTTGTGAACATTTTCAAACCGTGGATGCTTGAATCCATGTATAAAAAATCCATGTATAAGAAGAGCCGACTGCACAACAACCATGTAAGGGAGAACAATAGCCACCATGATTCTGCATGCTTCTTACTTATGTGAAAAATCTACACATATGTAGCATCTCTTCCCAAGGTTCTGCTGAACCTGTGGAGTTTGAGATGAGGATGCATGCCAGTGTTGCCTGTGGCATGAGCAGGCACAGTCTTACTCACTTCTCTATGAGTTAGGTAGAAAGGAAGTGTTTGAACAAATGCCAGCCACACATGCAGGCAAAAGGTCAAGAATAAATTCTTCAAGAACACAGCCACATAGCCTGAAAACCCCACAAAAAACTATGTTTGAACAGACTTCCTGAAACCCTTCTTTCCTTGGAATTAGATTTTCCCTGTGTGGGACCCTTCACAAGCGCCTCAGTTTTTTAGGTCAGAAGTCTGAGAATTGTCTTGGCACACCAGCAAGAGCCCTCTTTGGTCAACATGAACAGAATGAGGTGTGAATACCTGAAGGAGTTGCACAGGTCAGACTGATAACCCTGACAAACTAGCATAGGCCAATGGGCTTTAAAGCAAAATTTGGTTATTGTTCTAATCTCAAAATGTATTTGTTTTGCTCACTGCAGGAGTAGTTTCTGTCTGTGTTTTGATTCTTTTTCACTGCAGAGCAGTTCTTGGAAGTTAGCGCTTGGAGTTCAACTCCTAGAATCCCCCAGCCAGCATGCCCACTGGACTTATGGTCCCCATAGTAACTTTTATAAGCTCTGAGTCATAGATGTATGGATGCCATATCATAAATTGTCTAACAATCTTCATAATCTACTGGTAGGTCCCAGGGTAAGGTTATTTAGCACCATTCTCTTGGTAAATTTTGCCAGCCTTATTAAATTCTCTGAGCTTGCTTCAAAAATTGTCCTTTCTCTCAGCAAGAATCTTCCTATTCCTATGTCCATGGCATGAAATACAGGAACAAACACATTCTCAGTTTTGTGTTTTTGTCATCTGTTCTTTTCTCTCTACCTATATTATAGCCAGCTTTGAATGAAAAGAATTTGCTCTATAGAAGCTTGCAATAACTTGCTTAGCATCAACATGAAGTGTTTATGGAGCTTTGGCACTAATAAAAGGTGCAACAGCTGCATGACAGGTTATCTTACAGTGAAGTATGTTGATTATTACCTTGGAACCAATTAGCGTGCATAAGTCGGTGTCCAGATTTCACAGCTGAATGTTTGCTTCCTGCTCCTAACAGTGTGGCAAGCAACCTAAGCTTTTAGTATGTGCACCTTTGGAGAGGATTAATTCATGGACTAATCTTTTTACAAAGCACACACAAAAATAATTGGGGGAATCTAGCAAGTTTTCCCTTCATGTTACTAAGAGGACATTTCTATGAATATCATTCCTTCTGCCTATTAATTTCAGGGGTGAATGCCAATCCTTACGTAAACAAATTATGCTGCACCATCCACAAAAAAAGAAGAAAGATTCTGTAGGCTTGGTAGGAATTCAAAATATATTTAGATGTACCATTAAGAAAATAGAAAAAGAAAGTCCCAAACATGTGATTCCAAACAATCCACTTGTGAGCTGAACCATATTCAGTCACCATAGTACTCTATATTTGCTGGGCACAGAGTGAAAAAAACAGGAAGAAGAAGTGGGCCAGACTATCTATCTGAAGTGGCATGTCAAGACAGTAGCTCCTGGCTTCAAAGTATATATTTTTATTCATTCAAATATTTATATCCTGCCCTATATATGAGGATCTCAGAGTGGTGTACAATAAAATCAATATGAAAGAGTTTAAAACAATTTACAATAATAAAAACCATTTAAAGGCTAAAAGCATATTCAAACAATTAACACTTTAAATATGACAATTTAAAAGTAGTGAAAACAATTTAAAACCATTCATATATGTGAATTTGCATGAAACTAATCAGGTCCCCAAAGGATTAGTAAACAGCCACGTTTCTCTTGGCACCAGATTGACAGTAGAATTGGCACCAATCAGTCTTCTTCCATAACTTTCATGCCACAGCAGTGAAGTCCCTCTTCCAGGTCTTCCCACAATGTATTGCTCTGACTGAAGTGACAGAGAGGAGTCTCCCCCCCACCAAGAGACCTCAAAACCTAGACAGGCATATATAGGGAGAGAACCTTCAAGTATCGAAGTTCCAAGCCATACATATCATCACCAATATTCTGTATTCAGGCCAGAAGCATATTGGTAGCCAGCACCATTCTGCTCAAATGGGGATTACATGGGTTTTGTATGGTGTTCCAGTCAGCTAACTGCTTCATTTTTCACTAGCTCCAAATTATAAGTAATCTTCAAGGGCAACTCCATGTGGAGAATATTGTAATAATCTGATCAGGAAGTTACCATTGCATGAACTATTATGATTGAGGCCCAAAACAGATGGGTCAAAAGGTGTGGCTTCCAGATGCTTTGAGGGCATGACATGCAGATGATGCATGCCCCTGACATGGTCAGAAGCTGGTCTGAGCCCACCTAAGGTGATCTAAGCCCACTGTCAAAAGGAGCAGCAAAAAATTTGGGACCATACCGGTGGCCCACTTTAAGAGCAGCCTGTCCGGTCACCCTGGTCCTGGGCTGATCGGGACTTGATCCAAGCTGCCTATCTGCTTTGCCCCTAAGGTCCAAAACACACGGCAGAAATAATTCCGTTTGAGATCACTTTAACTGCCCTGGCTCAGTGCTAGGAAATCCTGGGAACCGTAGTTTTGTGAGACATTTAGCTTTCTCTGCCAGAAGGCTTTGATTCTACAATAAACTACAATTCCCGGGATTCCCAAGCACTGAACCAGGGCAGTTAAAGCAGTCTCAAACTAGATTATTTTGGCAGTGTGTTTTGGACCTAAGTTATCCCTATACAGAAAAAGCTATAGCTGGTGAACCAATCAAAGCGGATCCCAAGCACTCTGAGTCCATCTCCAGTGACAAAGATGGATCTAAGGGAATGTCCAAGGTATGCATCTGCTTCCTCAAGGGGAGTGCAGTTTTCTCTGGCAGTTAGTTTTCCCAGTTCCTGGACACATTAACCACCAATTCACAGAATCTTCATTTTATCAGTATTCAGTTGACTTGCTCTCATTCTGCTGGTCTAATAACTGCATAACCTGAGTCAACCCTGATGACACGGAGAAGCACAGCTGAGTGTCACCAGCATATCACTTTAGCAGCTGGTAGGATATGCAGCAGACTAGGGGCTAGAGAGGAAAGTGGAAGGATGTCCTTTCACCTTTGTCCTTTCATTCTATGTCTCTCTTAAATTCTTTCACCTCTGAATGAAATCATAAATAGTAATTCAACACAGAAACCTTAATTTCTTCACTGAAAATGTTTTCTAAACAACAACAACAACAACAACAACAACAATAATAATAATAATAATAATAATAATAATTTTCCCCCTGGATATGTTTAGTGTAAAATTTGTACATAGTTAATTTGCATAGAAAATAGCATTTTCTAGCAGGAAAATAGCAGGAATTATTCCTGAATTAAACTATGATTTTTCACAAAGAAAAACTTGTTTCCTGTACAAAAAATGATGTTTTCTCTACAAACCAAGTATCTACACATTTTGCACAGAATAAATCCTGATTTGTGAATTGCTTTTGCAAACTGTGTGGTTTACAAAGACTTTCTTGCAGTGAGAAGAAAATAGCTGAAATTATTCACTGCTGCTTTTGAAAAGAAATGTAGTGAATTACAACCATGCTCAGATTCTTGGAGGGAGTTGTCATTTGGACAGAGGCCTTTGTATGTCGTATCTCCTCTGAGTTGGATTCCTCAGATTTCACATGGTACATTTTGACAAGTGGGGAAGTAGAGACTGCTCCAATCCCAAGCCTACAGCCATAACCTACAAACCCTTTCAGTCATGGGTAGGAATCATGGAGCCATCCAGTTGTTGTCCTCATTCATCATCGGATATGCTGACCTGAGCACCTAGGAGTTACAGTCCAACAGCATATTCTGAATCCTCTGCATCACATTTCTTAGGCTCCATAAGGTGATTTATAACATTGTTGAAATCATACTTGTTGTTGCCTTTGGAGAGCCTAGCAAAGGAGGAGACAAAGTAGTATCTTCATAAGGGCCAAATAACATCAACACAAGATTCTTAACTTTGGGGACTAGGACAACACTGTGCTGGTGATACTTGGCACAGACTGAACAAAATTCATTTTGGTGATTTACATTATCAGCAGAATCATGATGACAACATTCTGGAAAGCTATGTCAGCTGGAAAACTGGGTGCTTGAAATAGAATTTCATGTTCAAACATGAAACATTTCTTCTGACAAGTCTGGAAATGTTCTCTTTCTTTCTCACTCCTATCTATGGGCAATTTCTATCAGAAGTAGAAAAACCAATAACTATTACATATTTTCCTGCCAAAAGGGCTGTCCAAAGCCATCATGAATAAAATGCCAACATTCCTCTTCCATTTGATCTGTAGCTTTCAACTCCCAGTGGCAAAGGTTTCATTTGCATGTGTATATGATGCCACTCATTTTAACAGGCACCTTGTGGCTAGAAAGTGTCAGAGCCACATAAAACTACGTTGTAAATGGTTTAATAAATGCTGGATCTCTTCAATTGATAATAAAATGAAATACTGCAAGGGACATGGTGGCTCAGACTGGCTATTGCTATGTGGACTGAGGGCTGTTGGAATTAATTTGCTGGGGCAACCTGAAAGCAGGAGATTCATCACAAGCCTGGCTTAGAAAAGAAAGAGGGCCAGGCAAGGAAATGAGAAACTTGCCCCCAAACACATCTTTTGATGCATTAACATCCATTCTGCTCAAAAAGCAGCTTCAAGGACAATAACAAAAGCTAATAATGCATTACCTGTTCATTGTTTTCTTTTCCTTTCTTTTGTCTATAAAGAATTTTATCCAGGCCAAGGAAAGTGAATGGCACCAAGTGCATTATTAACACTTTTCCATTCTGTCAAGCTAATTTTATGTGCAATTCCTGAAGGAATCATGGGAAAGATGTCAACTGTCTCTCCTTATTATCCACAGTTTCTCAAACTATGGGTCCAAAACATACTGCAGAAATAATCCAGTTTGAGACCGCTTTAACTGCCCTGGCTCAATGCTAGGGAATTTTGGGAACTGTAGTTTTGTGAGACATTTAGCCTTCTCTGTCAGAGAGCTCTGGTGTCACAATAAACTACAAATCCCAATAGCACTAAGCCAGGACAGTTAAAGCAGTCTCAAACTGGATTATTTCTGCAGGGTGTATTGGGCCTATGAGTATCTTTTCATGTGTAAGCTTGGCCTGTTTCTCCTGCATCTCCTCTTTATAGAAAGAAAACTATGAATGAAAAATGACTTTTGGGCTTCCTTTTCATACCACATCTCTTATTCTTCATTGCCATGTTAGGGGAGGATTGTGATTCTTCATAGCTGGGTATCACCTTTTCTACCATATGAGCACCACTCTACATGGTGAGGATAATAATACCAGCTACGTCTCACCATTTGACAAAAAGTTTGAAACTTCTAATACTTTCACAAAATCACTATGGGAAGAAGTAAAATCTGGTCTCAAGTGGCTAGAAACAAGTGGATAAACTGTATTTTGCTTGGCTTCAACAGCTGGGCACTTAAGCATCCTTAACCCCCACCTCCAATCTCCCGCAAGCTATCTTATGCCTAGAGTGGGTACTGCTTTTACTTCACCATGTTCCCTAGCTTCATCTGTTGGAGAACCCCCTTTATATGAGAAGTCTTAGCCACAGGATATTTGGTAATCCTAAACAAGAACCAGCAGATCATGCCATTTTTAATGCACAGAGTGATTCAAGATGGCAGCATTTACTGAGCAGGCATTCTTAGAAGAATCTTAAATATGCCTGTCTTTCCTTCACTCTGCTCTCTCTCTATGAGGTGTCTGGAGATGCCATTTAGAAAGTGCAGGGGAGAACTATATGGTGTGGATCAAATGACCACAGTCCTATTGCTAACCCCATGTGCATCGCTGATGTAGGAAGAGAGCTTTGATATCCTTTTACATATACATCATGAAGTAAATTCATTTTTTAAAAAAAATATATAGTTATTAAATAACAATAGTTAAGTATATATAACAGTTATATAACAATTACAAAAAGATGTAAAAAAAAAAGTAAAGAACGAAAAATATATGTATTAAAAAAAGCCCCAAGTACAACAAGCAAGCAAACAAAACAAAATAACCAAAGACAGGTAACCAAACAAGCAAAAAAGAAGCATGACAGAGCAAATTAAAAAACAAACAAAAAACAATTCAATATTGCACAATCACCCCTATTCCACCACCTAGAAATAAATTCATTTAAAAAAAAAATCCCTGCTTGAAGAGTTGGTGGCACAAACTATAACTGACTATTTTGGCACTGTTGCTTTGTGCTGACCACAGGGTTTTCTTGGTAAGATTGGGGGGGGGGGGGGGGGGGGGGGGGGGGGGGTGTCATTGTCTTTCTCTGAGGCTGAGAGTGACTTGCCCAAGATCACCCTGTAGGTTTCTGCCACTGAGCAGGGGATTTGAACCCTGATCTCCCGAAGTCCAATGTTTAAACCACTATACCACACTGAGTCACTATTTTGGCACTAACTCCAGGGTCTGATCCTCTGCATCTGAAGTTTAGGAATCTTTTGGGGGTTTTGTAATGGGCAAGCACTTATACAGTAGACACTTGTTATACGCTGGGGTTTGGTTCCAAGATCCACCATGGATAACAAAATCCGTGGATGCTCAAGTCCCATATATAATGACATAGAAAAATGGTTTCCTTTATAAAAAATGGAAAATCAAGGTTTGATACTTGAAATTTAAACTTTATTTGAACATTTTCAAACTGTGGATGCTTGAATCTGTGTATAAAATATCCATGTATAAGAAGGGCAGACTGTACTGCAAATCCTTTTCCCTTTTCCATGCCTGTTCTCATGCAGCCTCTTTTCTTCCTGTTCTCTCCACCACCTAATGACGCAGTTTCTCTGTAACACCTCTTTGTTTCCATTTCCTCTAATTGTTGCCTGAAGCACTGAAGAAAATGATGGAAATAAGTAACACTCAAGTAAAATTACATAGGAATTGATCTCTCTGAATCAGTCATCAGCTTCTCATTTTGCTACAGATGAAAATACTTGTCAGCAGAAACTGAACAGTTTGCCAAATGTGCTCTAAACATTTGGATTCAAAAGAAAACAACAGACTTTTCCTCAATTTAGATAATTAAAATGTAATGCTGGCAACACGGAGAGGTGTGTGATGCTTTGCAACATCAGTTGAAAATGTTGAAATTGTGGTGCAGCTCAAAGATGCAAGTTTTACCAGGGCAAATCTAAAGAAGGTGGGACAAAAGGTGGTGATTAGTGGCTTCTGTGTCAGTAGGCTGGTGAGTTAATTCTGGCCTTTAGCGTGAACTGTGAAAATGCTATCCTCAAAATAACATGGGCTATTATAGTTCAGAGAGCCCTTGGTATCAAGTTCCTTTAAATATGATGGCATAGTAAAATGGTGTGCTTTATATAAAATGGCAAAATCAAGGTTTGCTCTGTGGAATATATATATATATATATATATATATATATATATATATAGAGAGAGAGAGAGAGAGAGAGAGATGTGGGGCAACGGGGACATTTTCAAGCTGTTAATGGTTGAATCTGTGGGTAAAAAAATCACTGGATATGGAGGGGCGACTGTGTCCTTTCTAGCCTTCCTTTTATCTGTTCATTGAACAATGACTATTCCCCAGGCTCCTTGCACTCTTTACAGGTAGCCCCTTAAATATCTTCAGGCTTTTATCTGTGCTCACACTCAGTCTAGGGAATCACATCAAGCTGTCGTAACTAGAATAATTTGCTGCCATATCGTGAGCTAGTTGATGAAACACTGGACTCGCTGCAGTCTCCTCTCACTCTTTGGCCCACCATCTTCATTTGTTTCCACTGGCAAGAGAACATTGCCAGGACATGGAGACTTTCTCAAAATGAAATGGTATCTTAAGACACAGGAGAAATGCTCCATTAAAGGTTTAATGACACATTATTAAATCGGAGAAGGCCTTGGTTATGCCAGGGCTGAAATGGGAAATTACTCTGAAACCTCATGCAGAAAAGATATACATTTTCTCGCCCCTTGAAATTCTCCTTTTCAGCCCCCAGATTTCTAGCATTGCCAGCAGTTCAAACTTGTGTGTGTGTGGGGGGGGGGGGCATTGTTGTGTGCCTTCAAGTCAATTTCAACTTATGGTGACCCCAAAGTGAACCTATCATAGGGTTTTCTTCAGAGGGTCCTTCATAGATAGATAGAAATAGATGATAGATAGATATGAGAAGACTTAAAGTTATAATAAAGAAAGCACTGAACAGTACAGAATTGCCACCAGAAGGTAGTGGAGCCAGGGTGCACAAAGTGTAAGTGCAAATCATTTAATTAGGAGGGACAGTATACATTTGACATCCCCACTCAGCGTTTCCTGATCCCTTGGCACCTTCTACCAGCAGCTAGATGGGGCACTGAAAATGATTTTTCCCAGCAACAATCTATGTCTTGTTCTAAAGCAGGGGTAGGCAATCTTTTTGAGCCGGGGGCCGGGTTGCTGTCCCTCAGACAACGGGGGGGCCGAAGCCAAAAAATAAAAATTAAAATTAAAAAAAAATTAAAATTAAATATTAAATAAACCAGGACAAATGCAGGACAAAATTTTCAAATGGAAGACCTTTTAAAAAAAAATGGAGGACACGCGAAAAAATTTGCTGATTTTTAAAAAATGTTATATAAAGAGCATGTTTCTGAGCGCTATAGACAATTGCCCCCCAAAGGCCCCAGCGGCAATCGGCGGCAGGACCTGGCTGGGGCCGGTCCCAAGGCCTCGCCGGGCCGCATCCGGCCCACGGGCCGCAGGTGCCTACCCTGTCTAAAGCAAAGATCTCTTTTCTGCCAAATGAAAACAGCTACAGTTAGTTTTTTGACCAAAGAACCCAGCTGCTACCATTCCTCAACAGTGATGCAGAATGGCTGGGGATTGTCATAATGAACAACTGTTCTTTAAAAATTACCATTATACCTGATTGTCGTGCAAAAACATATAAAAATGAAGATATAAAATACACAACCCATTTTTGTTGAGTTTCTGGAATCCCACCATCATGTTTGTTCCTTTTCAATCCAGACTTCCCTACCTTCTCACCTGGAAATTTCTGCATATATTTTCGGGTACAGGGATTTTGACAGTATTTTGACACTGACAATGAGTGTCCACATGCATTTTTTAAATAAACATTTTTAGTCAATGCATTTTCCAAACAAAGGCATTTTGTAGCTTTTTTTTTTTACCAGAACCCACAACAAATATCAGCAAGGTAGAGACCTCTGTCAGTATTGAGAGATACAAATGGATATTTTTCTAAGGAAATGAAATCCCACAGCATTTCTTTTAATTTCCATATGCAGATATACTTTTCAGATTGATTTTAAAATAGACTCAGATCTTATGAGAAAGAATAGCAAAGAAGCTAGAGTTGCTACCAAATGCATTACAATACAAGTGAAGTTTCATATTAAGGTGAAGGTTATCAAACAAATACCAAGGACCTTTGGAGAAGAAAAAACCAATAATACTAGTGAAAATGTGATGTCCTTGAAGAAAAAAGCATAGAGTATAATTTCCTCTATCTATCTGGCATACTTGCAAAGAGGAAAAACAAAATCTTCCCCTGGGAAGATTCACAGGGACAGGTGTACTTATTACAGAGTCCTTCACGAGCTTATAGATCAGACAAATGAGTTCTGGAAAACATTCAACTCAAACCATTACAGGACTGACTCAAGGGCTATGGATCTCCATCGACACATTCACTACAGAGCACATTGATTTTGAGCCACTGTTGAGGAGATCCAATGCAGCTATTAATGAAGGTAATATGGCTCACTACACTAGTTTTTGGTTTAATGCTCATATATGCATGTAGCCACAGTAGCAGAATAAACAGCATGCAGACCAATGTGCACAGCTACTTGATGCACCAGCTGGACATCAGAACTGCTTTTCTGTGTTTTATTTTTAAGTTTAGGGAGTTTGGAGCCCACAGTCTTGATCAGATGCAGTGTGCTTCTATGAGGGAGCCCTTACATCAAGATAGTTATAGCACCAATAATAGTACCTGTATAATATAATGTTTCGTATTTCTGTCACAGACCAAATTCCATTTCACAGTTCTTTGAATGCTTATCAAAGGAGGAATTGAAGGGAACTGGGGATGAGTGAAGAGACGTTTTGACATATCTGCATTAGGAATAAGTAGCAGCAAATTAAATTCTTTTGAGTTCAACAACAAGATACAGTAGAAGATTTGAATGCTATTTAAAAAGAAAAAGAAAAGAATAGATTGAAGTTTGGCAAGATACATGTGGAGGGGGGATTCAACCCTGACTAATCATATCAGTTTCTGCATAGACAAGAACATTGCCAATTGGGAAGTAAACTTTCAATATGTGGGAGTAGAGCAAGTTACATGCTCTCCAGGGAAAGCAATGACAGACCCTCTGAACAAATCCGGCCAAGAAACTCCCATGATATTTAGGCCTTAGGGTCACCATAAGCTGGAAATGACTTGAAGGAACACAACAACAAGAATGAAGATTTTGATCTTCCTAATTTCACGTGGGCAAATCCTACAAAAAATCTTAGCATTATAAAACATATCATCAAATGATATATGCTGAAAGGTGACCACAGTTGCTGTTCATCATACTCACAGACACAAAGCTGTTGAGTAAATAATCCCTATTTGTCAGGGTTGAATTTTCACAGAAGCATAGAAAAGGTCAAGAACCTACTATTGTTTTCTTTCCTGGTTCCAGTGGGCTTTCTTTTAAAAAAATAAGAAAAATAAAAAATAAAAAAGGAAATTTCTACTCCATATCACACACAACCTTAAGAACAATGAACAAGGAACTAAGAATCATAGAATCATAGAGTTGGAAGAGACCGCAAGGGCATCCAGTCCAACTGCCTGCCATGCAGGAAATCCAAATCAAAGCATCCCCAGCAGATGGCCATCTAGCCTCTGCTAAAGACCCCAAGGAAGGAGATCCACTACACTCCGAGGGAGTGTGTTCCAATGTCGAACAGCCCTTACTGTCAGGAAGTTCCTAGACACTTAGCTGAAGGGATACCAGCAAAAACTAAGAAAGTACTCTTAGACTACAACTTTAAAATCCCCCATGCGGATTGTGACATTTGGGAAGCTGTATTCCAAAAGAGTAATTTTTTTTCAAACTCCACCAAGCTCATTGAACTGCTGTCCACTGATTGTGCTGTCTGCAATGTGCGGGGCAGTGGCATAACCACTCCTAGTATCACCAGTGAAGGGGGGCTGCCGCAGGCTGAGGGTACTGCTGGGTGGGCAGCCAAACGGGCACACTCAGCCTCTTCCTTTGCTACTGTGGATCTGGCCTTCTCGAGGAGTCGCCACTGCCACCATTATAGCACAGGGGACCATTTGGCTCTTCTCATCCTCTGTAGGCGAAGGCCCAACCGGGTGTCACCCCTCTTCTGGGATGTCACCCAGTGTCACTCCCTCAACCAGTGGGAGAAGAAATTACTACCCTAGGGACACACTGGTGCTAGGCTTTAAAAAATCTGTCCATAAAGTTCTAAGCTATAGCCAAAAATGAACCTCATCCTCTGCTCGACCATAGGGACCGCTAGGTGACCCTGGACAAATCAAACTCTCCGGGCTTGGAGGATGGCAGTGGCAGATCCCTCTGAGCAAAGTTGCCAAGAGAACCCTGTGACGGGTTCACATTGTGATTTCCATGAGTCAAAATGACTTGAAGGCACACAAACACAACAAGGGGAAAGGTGAGTAGAGACAGGAAAAAGTCTTTTGTCTGAGATTCACATCAGAGTTGTGCAGGATAAATTTTCCATGCAGAATAACACTTCGATTGTGCACACAACCCTGGGTTGAATGACATTTTCACACTGAAAGCACAAGTCATTCACATCCATACATGCAATGGTACTGCATGTGTAACTCTGCTTCTCCAACCTGTGACTGAATGCAAATATTGGGCAAGAATGTCCTACTGGTTCCTAGGTGAATGTACACATACATAAGACATCTACAGGATCCAGCTGATAGTACTGTTTAAAAGTAGGATTTAGGAGGCAAATCCTGATGGTACTGCACACTTAGAGATGTAAAAACATTTTCCCCTAGAACTATTCATTTTTAAAAGACAGAATTTGATTCATCATTGTCTTGTTTTCACATAGGAAGTGAGAAACTGACAATTTCCATAAGATTTCACCCCCTGTGAAGAGCAAGACTAGTCCTTTATTTTCAAGATTTGCAAAATTTGCATAAGATATTTCTGCACAAAAGTAATTCTTTCCTCGGGAAGCAAGGGTACTCACAAAGCAGGCTCCAGACTGGTGGGACTGATTTACTCAAGTTTGCTCCTTTGCGACTGTTCTGCCTTGTTTCCTCAGAGGGAGTCAGCAATGCTGAGTGCAGAAAGGAAAGAATGCCTCTTCATAGCAATATATATAGATGAAAACTAAGCCGGTAAGGTGAAAATTATTTGAGGAGGTTTGTCCATAGTGACAATTCAGATCCATTTGCCTCTGTACTCATAAAATAGCGTGTTCCAGTGGAGAGAAAATGAGTAGAACTGGTTTGTAATAAATAATAATAATAATAATAATAAATAAAATAATAATATTTATATTTCCCGTTTCTCCCTTTAGATCGAAGAGGGATTAGGCAGTAAAAACATCTTAAATATATACATAATTCAAAACACATTCAAAGAAATAAAAATAAAAGGGAAAGAGAGAAGTTGTTATGTGTTGCTTCAGACCATAAGGATCGAGTTATATTTCAGATGTACAAATCAGATTAGAGATCAGTTGGATAGGCACGCTGGAAGGATCTGTCGTCATGCCTTTTTGAAGGCTTCCAAGGAAGTGATAAGAGGGACCTCTTCTGGTAAATTGTTCCAAAGTCTAGGGGCCATCACAGAAAATGTTCTACAAGAGGTAGTTTTTAACCTGGTTTTGGGGTGTTCCAATATTTTTGTGCCAGATGTTCTAAGAGTGCGGGGCGGATTATGTAGGGAGAGGTGCTCCCTTAAGTAACTCAGGCCCAGGCCATGTAGAGCTTTATAGGTAATAACCGACACTTTGTATTGTATTGCGCCCGGAAGCTAATCAGCAGCCAATGTAGAGATTTCAACACTGGTGTAATGTGCTCTGATTTTGGTGTCTTGGTGATCAGTCTGGCTGCAGCATTCTGAATCAGTTGGACTGTATCAACAGAACTGCCTGTACTTTTGGTCACACACTGTAGGTGTGAATACAGGGATTTTCATCTTCATTGCCAGTACTTCTGAATTTACCAACACACTATTGCTTATATCGTGTCTGATTTGATCCATCTAAAAATGAAACCAGATTAATACAATCATCATAGCCTTGAAATCTAAGGAATGTTTTGTTTGTTTGTTTCTTTGTTTTAAAGGGAGGTGTTCCTACTTAAAATGTCAATACATGGGCCTTGTATATGAAGACAAAGAGGAATCCCCAGCAGTGTTGAGTATTTTTCCCTTAGGAATATAAGACATCTTTTACCAAAACAAGGTCATTACGGCTGAAGAGCTGAAACTTATAGTCAACAATATTAAGAAAATGCTTGCATTACATTAGTAAATTAATGACTAAGCAATGCACTTGGATAGTGATAGTCTATTATTAAGCATTTCTGAGGGTTATTTAGCCAGTGATGGAGAGGATAATTAAAATACCTTTTAAAAATACCCTTTTTAAGACCTATTGCTTGAGAGGAAGAAAGGGGGGAAGTCTCTTGAAAACTGGTTGAAATATTCTAAAAACGATTTGCTAAATGCATTGCTGATTTCAGGCTGGAAATAATTCTAGTACAACTTTACATCATGAATTATTTATCACAACAGTGAAATACTTAAATTCCCAATTAAAACACCATTAATTTTCAATGGACCAAGAGATAATTGTGTTAATTCCTCCTCAGGAAGTGCCTCTTCCTAAGAGATTTGTTTCCTCCAAATGCATCTGTAGCAGAGGTTTTCATTAAATGTATAATGCCAGTGATTTTGTAGGCATTGTTTCTACTGTTGAACAGTAAGGAAAACTGCATGCTAGAAATATATCCTTTGTGGGAAAACTATCAAACTAAGAAACAAAAACGTATTGTACCCTTCCTGATAAGAAAGGAAATTAGCATCTTCTGGGGATATGGAAATATCATTTTCAAATTTTCTAGATAATATTATCAAGGCTGGGATGAAAATGTTGAAAATGCATTTTTCAGTAGGTGTCTATGTGGAGGGGCAGAATCTACAAACAGAACCCAAACAAAAGAACACAATTTGGGGGATGGGATTGCTACTTTGTTTTAGCCATATGAGACAGCAATTTTCTATTTTTTCATAGCATCTAATCTAATCTAATCTAACTTAATCTAATTGCCCAGGCCACCCACAGAATGCAAACTTTTCCATAGGCTTGAAGCTTGCCATGGAATGAGATGGAAGCATTGGCGGGTTACAAACCGCCATAAAGTACACGCTCCGCGCGTACTAGGGTTAGGAAGGGCCGTATTAGGGTTAGGAAGGTTCTTACCTTCCTGACGGCCCTTCCTCCCAGTACGTGCGGAGTGCGTACTTTTTTGCGGTGCCCATCCACATGGGCGCCGCCATTTTTACGTATTGGACGCTGTGCGTCCAGACGTGTCGCGGCGGAAGTGACGTCGCGAGGGCGCACTCCACCCCTCGCGGCGCCACTTCCGCGTTCAAAAAAGGAGCGGCATTTTGCCGCTCCTTTTTTGCTGCGCAGGGAAGCCTCGCGGTCTGGCAGCTGGGGCTTCCCTACGCAGCGAATGGCGGCGGCGGGAAAACGACCCCTTGAGGGCCGTTTGTAACCCGCCATTATATACTGCTATACAACATCACTCCAGAGTTTCCAGGGAGTGTAGACAGCAGGAAAACGCAGTCTTATAAAGTATAATTAGAGTTTGGCTGAGTTGCAAGGAAGCACAAGTTACATATGGCATAGGTCTAATCTGCACTGTAGAAATACACTTTCCCTATTTCTGTTTTAAGATAAAAGACTGGAACTCAAAATGAACGATGAGATAATATACTGGCTATTAATTAGCCATCATTTGAAATTAAAGCAAATCTTTCCATAGAAAGTTTTCTTTTGAGGGCAGGGAACTAGAAAGACCATTTCACTCGCTTAGTCCAGTAGGAGGAGAAATACTCCAACAGTTTCTCAACAGCTCTCCGTGGTAGTTTATGGGGTCATTCCCATTGGCAGAATAACATGGGTTGTGATTCGGCTCTGCTCCATGTCTGTACCCAATTTCAAAATATCCCTTGTTCTCACTATAAAAGAGGATTTTTTTTATGCCAGTTAAATTGGTTTTAATTTTTTCATCCCCATTTGCGCGAAGCCTCCCCACTGTCCCCACCGGCCTTGGCTTTTCCCCAGCCGGCCTCCTCACTGTCCCTGCTGGCCTTGGCTCTGCCCCCACCAGCCTCCATGCTGTCCCCACAGGCCTTGGCTCTCTCCTTTCAGCTCGTGCTCTGTCACCGGTGATGGAGCACAAGCCGGGGGGGGGGAGAGCCAAGGCCGGCGGGGAGAGCAAGGAGGCCAGTGGGGGAAAAGCCAAAGCCAGTGGGGGGGGAAGCCAAGTCTGGCAGGGAGAGAGAGGGGAGAGAGCCAAGGCTGGCAGGCACAGAGGCAAGATAAAGGGACCTGGGAGGAAGAGGAAGACAGGGGCCCCCTTTTTGAAAAAATATATAAAACTAATCGAAAAATCAGTAGATTGGTCAAGCAACTACTTGCCTTTTTTTTAAAAAAAAGCAAAAAACCAAAAGGCAGTATCCCTCTTTCATTTGTCCCTTGCCACAGAATGAATCAATGCTGATCTTGCGTTCCCACTTATTGGACATATGTTAGAATCAGTTCTTCTCAATGGGAATGAAGGTCATATAACCCAATTTGCGATTCACTTTAAATTGTAGTGGGAATGACCCCCCTATGAGATCTTTTGAACTAATGGTGACAAAAACCGAACCTGTGATCTTTACTGTAGGGACCATTTAGACTACTTTTGACCAATTCATAGTGAATTATATCAGAACTGTCAATGGGCTCCAGTTTAGCACCTGCATGTTACATCCAATCCAAGGTGTTAACTGGATGAGCCAAGAGACTGTGGAATATTTTTTTAAATGAAATGTCACTCAGCCAGTAATACTAGCAATTGATTATTCATACAAAACATGTGCTCTTCCTTTGTAGTTCTGGACATTGCATAGTTGGTAACCAGTGGGAACAATTCATGAAAAGTTAGCAACCCCAAACCTCAATAAATCATAGTTTCACAATGAAAGCTACAGGGAATTCAGTTATATAACTGACTTTTCCCCAGCCTTTAAGGTATTATTTAAAATGCTTTTATCTTCTGATATTTTAATGAATTTCATTCTTGAGGTGTTCTGGGTGAAAAATTAGTTATTAATAACTTCATTTTACTTGCTAAACTAGTATTATAGAACATTTATTCTAATTAATGATTGGGGGGAAATTAAGTTTTCTGGACCATTACTAGCACCTAGACCTACTTAATAATATATAATTCTGGCTTAGTGAAAGAGTATAACTCTAAGTACTAAGATATTTTTTTCTTTTAAACATCCTAGTGCTGTTCCCAGTTATGTTACAGTTTTAAAAGCCACAAGCAAAAGAAGAAACAAATCTTTGCATCCTTATTGATGGTTGTATTTTATTCTATAAAGAGGTTTTGTAATTATCTTGTTTTGTAATGAATGTGTTAGGGTCTTTATAATACTGAATGGCCTTCTTCAGGGCTGTACATTCAATCTTTAAAGAGCAGACATTTCGGAAGTTGGCTAAATAAATGGGCTGTGCTAAACAACTTTAGAGGAAGTCAAAGGCAAGCCCCCTCTTGCCATTAGTCTGAAACAACTTGGAAGCAAACAACAAAACTAAACATTTATACTGACAGTAAAAGGAGAGTATACTTAAAAGCCTTGCATTAACAGCTAAGGCAGGATCTTAAATAACAAAGCACTCAACTAAATTGGGTTTATTACTGTTTTGTCATTTGGGTTGTTATAAAGTCCCAGGTAACCAATACTGTTGGGATTACACCCTGTAAGATTCACACTAGTTTGATCCATCCAGTCAACTACATATATTTATCTGATTCTTGATTTGTAGTAATCTGAACATGCTGTATCAGTAAAACAAAATTAAGTAGGCCTTGATAGTTGGGATAGATTTTTTTAAAAAAACAACAACAACTATGCATCAATTATAATTAGTGTCCCTTACATTACTAGTCCATGAGGCAGCAGGTAAATACCAATAGCAATTGAAACGTCACAATATAAGTTCCGATATGGGATTAAAAATAGTTGTTAAAGACTTATTGTTTTCGTTTTAATGGCTGACCTAATAAAAACCGTGAGAGAAGTGTTCCCGTGAGCTCTCGTGAGTAGGAAATTCTACAAATAGTGTTAAGAGCTAGTTTCCTAGTTTCTCTCTCTTCTTCCCACTTTCCTCCTTTGTCCTCATCACTTTCATTGTTGCAAATTGAGTTTAAAGTGGAAAAGTATAGTTGATCCTCCATATCTACAGATTCTTTATCCAGAGAGTCTAGGTGACTAGTGACTCCGTTAATGAGGTTATCTTGGATCAATTTCAGTCTATGAGTACTTATGAAGTAGATAAGCTGCTTGGTAAGGTAAAAAAGACCACCTGCCCTCTCGATCCCTGTCCATCTTGGCTGGCCATCCAGGGAGGTGAGGCAACTCTGAAGTTGTTACAATCTATAATTAATGCCTCCTTCAGGCAAGGTTGTTTTCCATCTAGTCTAAAATTAGCAGTGGTAAAATCCATTCTAAAGCAACCTTCCCTAGATCCCATGGACAAAAACAACTACTGACCAGTATCTCTACTCTCCTTTCTGGGTAATTGAGAGGGCAATTGCAAACCAGCTCCAAGCAGTCTTGGATGACACCGATTATCTTGATCCATTTCAAAGTGGCTTCAGGTCGGGATACGGAGTTGAGACTGCCCTGGTCTCCTTGGTCGATGATCTCCATCTGTGCATCGACAGGGGAAGTGTGGCCCTGTTGGTGCTCTTGGACCTCTCAGAGGCTTTCAATACCATAGACTGAGGGAACTAGGAATTGGAGGCACTGCTTTGCAGTGGTTCCGGTCCTATCTCTCGGGCAGCTTCCAGATGGTGTCACTTGGCAACAGTTGTTCAGCCAAAAGGGAGCTCAGTTTGGGCATCCCTCAAGGCATGATACTGTCACCAATGCTATTCAACATTTACATGAAGCCGCTGGGTGAGATCATCCAGAGACATGGGGCGGGGTGTTATCAGTACACTGATGACACTCAAATCTATTTCTCTATGTCTCGGACTGTTTCAGTGACCAAGGAGGGCATCTCTCCTCTGAATGACTTCCTGAGGTCGGTAATGGATTGGATGAGGGAAAATAGACTTAAGTTGAATCCAAACAAAATGGAGGTACTCATGATAGGTAACCCCCAACCTGGGTTTGGAGATATGTTCGCCAGTCCTAGATGGGGTCATGCTTCCCCTGAAGGACTGCGTCCACAGCTTAAGTGTGCTCCTGGATTCGTCGCTTCATCTGTCCTCTCAGATTGATGCGGCAGCTAGGAGCACCTGTTATCAGCTTTGGCTGATATGCCAGTTGCACCCCTATCTGGAGCAGTAGGACCTAGAAATGGTTGTACATGCCCTGGTAACCTCTCGTCTTGATTTCTGAAATGCGCTCTACATGGGGTAACCCTTGTGCCATGTCCAGAAGCTTCAACTGTTACAAAACATGGCAGCCAGATTGGTCACCGGAAACTCTAGGTTTGACTGAATTACACCTATTCTAAAGTCATTACACTGGCTGCCTATTAGCTTTCAGGCTCAGTACAAGGTGTTGGTTATTACCTACACGGCCTGGGTCCAGTCTACTTGAAGGAACGCCTCCTCCCATATAATCCTTCCCGTACACTCCGTTCCTCTGGGAAAAATCTTTTACATCCAAAAAAGACCAGATTGGCTGTGACCTCCTGGAGGTCTTTTAATGCTATGGCTCCTAAAGCTTGGAATGACCTGCCGGAAGAGATTCGCCAATTATCTTTATTGAAAGCTTCTAAAAAAGCAACAAAAACCTTTCTCTTCCAGCCGGCCTTCCCTGAGTGATAACCGCCCAGAACCGATTCTATCCATCCTTCCACTATATCTCCTTGTCATTTGCAGATTGTAGAATCATCTTGTAGTGTTATATATTTTAATCATGTTTTATGTTAATTTTATAGTTTGGGAGGGAGGGTTGGGTCAGGGTTTTGTGGGTTTTACTGTTTTTATATTGTGTATCATAAACTGTGTTGTTACCCGCCTAGATCCCCAAATGGAAGAGGTGGGATATAAATAAATATTTTATTATTATTATTATTGAGAGTCAGCCATAGAATCATAGAATCATAGAATTGTACAGTTGGAAGAGACCACAAGGGTCATCCAATCCAACCCCCTGCCATGCAGGAAATCCCAATCAAAGCATACCTCACAGATGGCCATCCAGCCTCTGCTTAAAGACCTCTAAAGAATGAGACTCCACTACACTCTGAGGAAGTGTGTTCCACTGTCGAACAGCCCTTACTGTTAGTTCCTCCTAATGTTGAGGTGGAATCTCTTTTCCTGCAGCTTGTATCCATTGCTCCGGGTCCAAGTCTCTGGAGCAGCAGAAAACAAGCTTGCTCCCTCCTCAATATGACATCCCTTCAAATATTTAAGCAGGGCTATCATATCACATCTTAACCTTCTTTTTTCCAGGCTAAACATCCCACCCAGATCTTGAAAAAATATTATGGTGGCCTGCACCTGTCCCTTTTCGCTCCAGGTTGGGGCAGGGCAGCCTCACTGGGCCATGGAGAAGCCACAGAGAAGTGGCATTTTGCTGCTTCTCTATGGCGCAGAAAACAGGTGTCCTTGGGGCTTGATGCTGCTTGGCCCCTTTCTCCCTGGCATTGTTCCCACATCCGTTTTGTAGCTGTGGGAACGACGTGCTAAACATCCCCAGCTCCCTAAGTTGTTCTTGATAAGGCATGGTTTCCAGACCCTTCATCGTTTTAGTCACCCTCCTTTGGACACGCTCCAGTTTCTCAACATCCTTTTTAAATTGTGCTGCCCAGAATTGGACACAATATTTCAGGTAGGGCCTGACCAGAGCAGAATAGAGTGGCACTATTACTTCCCTTGATTTAGACACTATACTTCTATTGATGCAGCCTAAAATCGCATTGGCTTTGTTAGCAGCCGCATGGCACTGTTGACTCATCTTTAATTTGTGGTCTACTTGGACTCCCAGATCCCTTTCACATGTAGTCTCATTCAGCCAGGTGTCAATCATCCTATATCTCTTCATTTCATTTTTTTGCCCTAAGTGCAGTACCTTACATTTCTCTGTGTTGAAATTCATTTTGTTAGCTTTGGCCCAGCTTTCTAGTCTATTCAGGTCATTTTGAATTTTGATCCTGTCCTCTGCGGTATTAGCTATTCCTCCTAATTTGGTGTCATCTGCAAATTTGATAAGTATGCCACCAATTTTATCCTCCAAGTCATTGATAAGGATGTTGAATAGCACTGGGCCCAGGACAGAACCCTGGGATCCCACTGGTCACTTCTCTCCAGGATGAAAAGGAGCCATTATTGAGTGCCCTTTGGCTTCAGCTGGTCAACCAATTACAAATCCATGTAACAGTTACCTTGTCTAGCCCACATTTCACTAGCTTGTTTGCAAGAATGTCATGGGTAACCCTATTAAAAGCCTTACTGAAATCAAGATATCACTTTTTGTCATTATGCCATTGCTTTCTAGATGTTCACAGACTCTCTTTTTAATGATCTGCTCTAGAATCTTTCCTGGTATAGATGTCAGACTAACTCGACGATAATTGTTGGGATCTTCTTTTTTCCCCTTTTTGAAGATGGGGACAATGTTTGCCCTCCTCCAGTTTACTGGGACATCTCCTGTTCTCCAGGAATTCTCAAAGATTGAGCCTTCTTCCTCAAATGTATTTGTAAGTAGGCTCAAGTCTATGAAAGCTCATGTCACCAACCTCTTTCTTTCAGTTAGTCTCAAAGATCTCTTTGCATAATGCAATACCTTATGGAACTCCTGAATAGTGATTTCCCCCCCCTAGTTCACATAATTTGATTCACTCCCACACTTGTTTATGGAACTCCTCTTTAAAAAGTGCCTTATGGAGTTTGCTATATTATCCTCTCAACAGAATACTTTCTGCTTCACCTGTCCTTCATAATTGCCAGTGTCAGTAAATTGATGGGGAATGAAACATTTGCCTACTAAGGGATTTATTTCAGGTCTGAGTATCTGATCTTCTCTTCCTAACTTTTTCCTCAGTCATATAAAGCGAACAAAATTAAAAGCAGATATCAAAATGCAGACCTTTGTAATTAAAGGGTTTCCCGTCACGATTTTGAAATCACAAAAGCCCTCCAGTTGTAATACTGCTCCACTAGGCAAGCAACTAGATTTAATTAGATTTCACACTTCCATGAATATTGCATTTAACATAATGTCTACAGTGACTGAAATTCTGTTAAAGAACAACTCTCTTTCTCTTTTTTTTATAAAAAAAACCTTTTGTTTTTTATTTGAACTTTAAGAACAGGAGAAAAAAGCAGAATAGTGAGAAGAGACAAGTGGATACAATGAACTCTGCTTGCAATAGGTAAGAATTGTTCACCTCTCTTAATCCCTTTGTCTTTTAAATGTGCAAATAAAACAGGTATCAAATTACACCTATTATATTTATTATACAGGTTATAATGAATTTTCTCACTCAGAGGCAAAGAATGGATTTCTACAGAGTGCAACAACCTTGTCACTTCTCTTTTGTAAATGAAATGGTACCAACAAATTCAGTATTGTTGAGAATGTAGATTAATGTTCATCTCCTTCTTAGACACATTAAAGCATTTCTAATATTTATTCCAGATATAAAATTCAAATCTCCATATATTCTTCACTTTTCATTGTAAAAACAATAGCATCAGATGCATGTTAAGAAATCATTATTTTCAAGAATTTAAAAATATTTGCCATCCCTCATTTCACATTCTTATTTTATTAAAATTTTAAATAAAAGTAATTAGAAGTAAAAGCTGAGATTCTTTACATTTCATAACTTTAGATTTAGGAAGCATTTTTTTATTTGCAGCATTCTGTGGACAGCTAGCAAAAAAAAGAACCAATAAAACTAAGGAAGGCCCGAGACAGATGGACTGAAAGCGGTGTAGTGGTGGCAATACTAGGGTTCCAGACCATGCAGCAACCGCATGGTCCGGAACCCTAGTATGTAATAGCAGTGGCCTGATGGTGGCATTCCATCTGCACGGCTGCAGCCATTTTCACGTAATGGATGCATAGCGTCCGCATGTCACAAAGTGTCCATTACAACACGAGGGTGCCATTTTACCTGGGCGCCGGTAAAAGAATCCGGAAAAACCAGGTTCTTTTAACTCTAGAAGGATGTCGCGCAGTCTAGCGGGTGCAGTGTCCCCCCCGGAGTTAAAATGGGTGCCTGAAGACTGCTGTTCTCGGTCAGTCTGTACTGCGCCGAAGAAACAAATGAAAATTTATGATAGTGTAATGCCTTTTATTAAGGAAATTAAAGGCGATACAAATGTGGAAGCTTCTGAGATCCAAAGGTCTCAATCTGAGAGTATCATGTTACTAAAAATAGTGTGAGATGTAGAAAGAGTGTGACTTGATACTGAAGTCATGATCTTAAGACAAAAAGAAGTGAGGACAAATTTGCAGAGGTCTGGATCAATGATTACCAGGTGATGTAATGGTTTCAGGTTGCACCTGAAACTTCTCCTATTGTAAATATTTTACTAACTAGTCAGAGAGCAAGATTAAAACCACTAACATCCATCTGGCATCAAATTTTCCCTTAAATAAAGTATTACTTTATGGATGCTTCAGCAGATACTAATAGATAGCCAAGATCTTGGAGTGTAGGCAATATTGACTCAGATGGACTGAGTTGATTGTGATCATGGCAGAGAAACTATTAAAAAAGATATTACTAAAACAAGTCCAAATATTTGGATTTGTCAACAAAAATAAAAGCCATAATTTTTTTCAGTATGTGTATCTGAACCAATTTTTTTTAATTAGCCCGAGTTCTTGATAAAGTCTTCCAAATGCTCCCAATAGACATTTAGGCCCTGTACAGACAGGCCCTTTGTGGTGCGTCCATGATGTGCTAGGGTTGCCTTGGGGCAGCGCGTGCACATGCCCCGCAACCCTAGCACGTGATGAGGGCATTGCAGCTGCACAGCACCACCCACACGGCGTGCACAGCTATGACATTGCAGCTGCGCAGCGTCCAAACAGCACTGAGCAGCTGCAACGCCATCAGGACAAAAAGGAACCACTTTTAATGCTCCTTTGTTGCTGCGCAGCAGCATTGCACAGTTTGGTTGCTGTGGCGCTGCTGTGGAGCAAAGAGAGGTGCCTCCCCAGCACCTCTTTCTGGTGGTCTGTACCCCGCCTTACATATCTTTTGTTTGCTCTTATTTCTAATCAGCCAAGGCTGAAACACATGGGCCAAATAAGGCAGCTTTCTGGCCACTTTGGAAGCATGGCATTCAAATGATGCATGCCCCCAAGGCAGCCATAAACCACTCCTGCACCACCAGAAGGAGTCTAGTGCTGCCACAAAAAGAAACGGAAATAATCCAGCTCAAAGTGGCACTGGCTTGTGACCATGGCAGCGGGTTGCTGCAATCCTGGCACAATCACGGCTGGATGGGTCAGAGGCCGCTCCTACATGGCCATCTGCTTCATCCCTAAATGAGCTATTTAATGTAAACAAATTGTTTGGAACTTGAAAATAAGCATGTTTACACAATAGATAGGTGAAAATTTTGCATGACTTTGGCGCGTTACAGACGCGCCTAAAGTACATACCGTGTATGTACTAGGGTTGCCCGGGGATGTCTCTTCCATTAGGATGTCATGAACGCACCACCTCCAAATGGGGCGGCACGGACGTGATGTCCTCGCACCGTGCAAAGGCGCCTGGGGCACCCTTTTCACAGCCCTGGAAGGAGCTCCACAACGGAGCTCCTTGTAGGATTTGTGTCGCTGGAACAGCCTTTAGACAGCTGAGTGGCCCCTTTCTCCTCCTCCCCGCTGCTATCGGGTGTCCTTGGGGCATGTCTGTAACGCGCCTTTGTTTTCAATGAGAACTTATTTAACCTTAAAAATTCTCTACATGGAGAAAGCAAAACTGAGAGATGTGCCCATATATGCTGCTTATAAGCTTAACAAGAAAAAGAAAAGGCAATAAGGGAAGAGAATAAGATGGGGGGGGGGGGGGGGGAGAAGAGAGAGAAATTAGAGCTAAAACTGCAGGTGATGAGGTAATATTTTAGTCATTATTTCAACTCTTTTTAAAAAGAAGAGGGGGTAATTTTGCCAGTGGGCAGTGAATTCCACAGAAAGAGGGCATCAAGGCAAAGAATAACAAACAGCATACAGTTCCATAAATGAAAAGAACAACAACAACAATGAATAGGAGATTGTACTGAATTGACAGAATAGTGTAAATTTTATTCACCCAGTTTCTGTTGCCTTTCAACTGAAACAAGTAGAAAATACTTATAGTACTTTTAAAACAATTTCCATGTCAGAGTTCTAAGTAGCATTTTAAAAGAAATAGTTACAACATAATTACATGGGTTGGCTATATATTTATGCTGAAAAAATTGTAGGATGCACTTTACTTTGGTTTAGTATATGTTTCCCACACAGTCAAATTGCCTTCTTCCGTAGAAAAACTGGCAACTCTTTTTCCATTCCCCTGTATGAATGGTTCCTGTTAATGGTGTGGAATCATCTAATAAGTAGACATTTTTGGATTCAGTGCATTAACTGCACTTAGTGAGCAAATAAGCTAAAGTGGTAGTCCCTAAAGACCGATTAAGACATTAAGGCTTAACTTAATATTGCCCATGAGTGTAGGTATCGTTTTTATTCTGAAATCTTAGCAACAGTTTTTCAAGATGAATACAAGCTCTAGCAGTCTTCCACCTTTTAAAAAAAAAACACCCTGAATTAATAGAATCTGAAAACATCCCAGAAAAGGGGGAGAAATTATTATAGAGCATGCAGGTGAAATGTATAATACCAAGTATTTAGGTACTAATTGGCTACTAGTTCATTTTCTTTGTAATTCCCGATAAGAACAATGTAAAAACATATTATGATCATAGATCCTGAAATGGAGGGAAGGAACCGGGGGGCCCTGAGCTCCCTTTGGGACTGGGACTGTGACTAGTAAGGAAGCAGGAGCTGAGCCATCCTGAAAGAATCAGATAAAACTGGACCACTAAGATCACTATGTATTTCTAATCTTTTAACACATATCCACAACTTGTGTTTTTAAAACAATTTAGTGGTGTGGTTGATGCTTTAGATGTTATAGGTACCTTTGTTTTTACTTAAAAGATTCTTACATATTTTTCATTTACATGACATAAATTGTGTTTAGTCTTTTTTTTTTTACTTTAATAGATATATTTTGTTTATTATTTTGTCAATGGTTTCGTGGTAGTCAGGATGTTACCTCCTTTACTTCATTGTTGGTATTTTAATGCACTGTATTGATTTTTTTATTGCTATGTAAAAATGTACTTGCATATAGATAAAATTAATAACAATTTACCTGTCAGTGTCCATCCCCACCTTAACATTAGAGAGAACACATTTAATAATAATAATAAATAAATAAATAAATAAATAAATAAATAATTTGTTCTCTCTAATGTTAACAGCCATTGACAAAAAATTCGCAACCAACAGGGTAACACTCATGCATTTGTTTTACAGCAATAATTTAATATAAAATAATTCAGAACAGCCCAGCTTGCCTCTCAATAAGTAGGCAATCAGCTGGTTATAAAAGACACTAGAAAACATCATATGCAATAGAGTTTCAACTACTTGCTGTACACAACGTCAAAATTGAGCAGAGGTAGGTTTGAAGGAAAAACATTGCATCTTGCCTTGGTGAACAAGATATGATACCTTGGGACAGTTAAATTTTTAAGGTAGTAAGGCTGACAGAAAGCTTTTCTGTATTTGGTTCAGGACACACAGGTTAGGATAATTTATAATAAAATTTATAATTTATAATAAAAATGTGATGGACAGAATTTGTTTCACATCTTAGGTATGAAGCATGCTTCTCCAGGTAAAGGACAAGATGACTATCAAATCAACCCCACCGTTATAGTAGTTGAATTTCCCTTCAGCACTGGTAATGTGACAATATATTCTACTGTGCCTCAGGGCAGCAGGGCATTTTAGAGGTTACAGGACAACATGCATGGCACACTTTGGGAATATAGGGATATATGTTTTTCACTTAATTCACCCCCACTTGCAGGAACAGACAATATTTTTTTCAAAGTTTGCCCCTCTTAGCAGGGTTACCCATTTTTTTCTGTGACTGTCCATGGTTTTTTTCCCTCTCTTTTCATTTCTGGGCTTTTTGTATAATTTCATCCTCTAATGGAACTGGCAAACAGCTGGGGAGCTCAGAGGGATTGCTCAAGAGTCTGCTGCTGCCACTTGAGGCAGTTTATATGCTCTGCCAAATAATAAGGCTTGTCCTGCTCATGGAGCCTCCAGTGCTCATTTTTGACTTTCATTACCATTTCTCTGCTGACAGATGTTCTCTTCTTTAAGGATCTCAGAGCAGTAAACACCTAGAAACATAGAATCATAGAGTTGGAAGAGACCACAAAGGCCATCCAGTCCAACCCCCTGCCATGCAGTAATTCTCAATCAAAGCATCCCTGACCTACACTTCTGACATCAGCCTTTCTTACCAAGTAATGACTAGAGAATGGGACTCAGAAAAATGGACTCAAAATACAGGAAAAGATTCCACCTCAGCATTAGGAAGAATTTCTTGACAATGAGAGTTATTTGACAATGAAATATGCTGCCTTGGAGTGTGGTGGAATCTCTTTCTTTTGAGGTTTTTAAACAGACGCTGTATGGCCATCTCTTGAGAGTGCTTTGATTGTATATCGCTGCATGGCAGGGGGCTAGACTTGTTGGTCTTTGGGTCTCTTCCAGTTCAATGATTCTATGATTTTATTATTCTAGGTTGAGACCTATTTGAGTGATGTATTTACAAAAGCCTCATAACCATTCTCTAGATTCCAGTGTTGATCCAAAGAGCCCCTTGGTGTAAAGTTATCACTAGTGAAAATTAATCAAGAATGAGAGAGAAGGAAACAATCCCTTCTGTAAATTTCCTCATCCATGAGGGATTCTCCATCACTTTTCAAGTATTTTGTAGAACAGGCAGATAATACAAAAGTCAAAGGAAACCCCATGTTATATAAATGAGAATGCCTAAGGGCAGGACAGGATGAGGGAAATCCATTTGTCATTTAGCAAAACCTAGCTTTCAATTTTATATAACTTCTTGAGAGTGGGGAAAAAAACCATTGAAATACTTTATTAATCTCACAAGATGTGCAAATCTCTCCCCTGTGGTAAGTCTGGCAGCAGCTACTATTGTGAGTTTAATGTTGAAATTCTGCAACTGAATTAAAATAACTCTGTCTGTCTCTCTCAGTTGCTCAGTGTAAGTGGTGACTATCATGAGGCCATAACTGCAATTAATGTTCTTATAATGGCTGGGTAGGGAGAGCCGTCTTAATATTGCAATTTGTCTAGGTACACAATCTGGTTGTCCATATGGGAAGGAAATTATTTTTTTTATTGACCAAAAAAGTGCTCTGTGATGATTGAAATGATTCAAAATATTTCAGTTATTAACTTGAGGCTCTCTTCAAACACTGAGCTTTCTCATCCTGTTAATGAATTTTGTAATAGAAAAGATTCACAAATAAGAATAATCATTATTTTTGGTGCCTTTAAGCTGCTCTCTCAATGCCAATTCTTCCCTAGAGGAGAAGGGTTTTCTCAACCTATGACACAATGGGATCAGGGACTGGTTCTCAGAAAGGTCCCAACCAATTAAACACACACACACACACACACACACACACACACACACACACAACCCTGCAATCATGTTTGATTAAGCCTTATTCCATTTGTTAGGCCTTCCTTTTCAAGAAACATGCATAGGACTGGCCTGCTACATTCTTTTCAATGTTTCATTATCAATAGAGATGCAAATCATGGTTTATTTTGCTCTTGCATGCAAGAGCAAACAGATTGAAATGTCTTCCGCACACAAGCTGGTACATCATCCAAACTTCACAGATGAAAACTAGTACATGTGAGGCCAAGCAACATCAGAGTGAGGACAAGATGGCAAGAGATTAATGAGGAAGAATACGCAAGCTAGCAGAGGCTACAACAGTTTGCTTTGACTTGAGCCTGCTGGGAAGCATTCTGGTCCCACCTCTCCTCTTTCTTTAATGCAATGGTTCTCAACCTTTAGTCCTCTAGATTTTTGAGACTCCCAACTCCCAGAATTCCTGAACAATGAGCATACTGACTGGGACTTCTGGGAATTGAAGTCCAAAAATCTGGAGGCCCAAAGGTTGAGAAACATTGCTTTAATTAGTAAATTGAATGCAGACTACCTTTGCATTTTGCAGTTTGTAGCAATGGAAGTAAGCTGAAGACAAAGGGGGAAATTGGGTGGATGGCAAATAAACTGGGACATTTAAAAAGATGGTCAAAAAGTGGGATGACAGAGGATTATTATGGACTATCCCTACCAAATCAGGACATTTGGAAGTTATGAGCTAGTTTTTATGATAATTATATTTTAAAAACCTTGGTTTTAAAGAAAATACAATTTTCTGTATAAAAAAAATAACACCCCCCAGGGTGTGCAAAATACACTTTTCTGCACAAAAAAAATGTTCTTGCATAAAAGTTTCATACCATTTGACAACTTACTTGATTTGTATCTCAGTCTGTTGTGATAATTCTTCCCACTGAGGACAATACAATTTGTTTGTATTCTTATATTCCTTACTTTTAGTGATACTAAAAGAAGTGTGATACAGGTCTAAATATAATTGCTAGTCCAAACGAGAGTAAGAATAAGATACGTCAACTCTTAGGTAAGTTTCACTGATTCAGTAAGTTTACTGTTCCTGGAACTGAGAACACTGAGAAATAAGAGAGCAGATGAGAGAATATGTTGTGTGTGTGTGGCCTTTATTCATATGATGTCTGGAATCAGTACCTCACTCAGTTCAGTAAAAATGCAGAAAACTACATCTTAAAAATCAGTCTAAGTTGGCCAATTCTTCAATAGAATCTTCTGCTTTTGGAGTGGTGGTGATGGCATGGAAGTCCTTCCTCAGATCATGTCCTCACACTTCATTCATTTATTTATACATACATACATACATACATACCCCACCCCCATATTATACTCGTCTGTGTCCATGCCAGCCCAGGGACCAATAGGGTTGAGCAGATGTTCAGCCCATGCTTTCCTGGTTCATCTGTTAAGCTACTAAAAGTGTTAAGACCTGCTGGACCTGATCCCCTTCCCCACCTACATTCCCTTCTCCTTTTGTGTTGTGTTTTTTTAGATTGTAAGCCTAAGGGCAGGGAACTGTCTAATTAAAAATAATAATAATTGTAAGCCACTCTGAGAGCCTTTAGGACTGAAGGGCAGGGCATAAATACTGTAAACAAATAAAATATTATGAGACTTCAGGATGACAGACAGATAAAAGAAACTAAACAATTTCAAATCAAAATAAATAAATAATTTTAAAAAGATAAAATATATTCCATATTTCCATCAAGTTAAAAGAACTTAAAATGACTGGGGGGGGGGGGGGGTGGAGCACATGGGACAAAAGGCCAGTATTCCCCATGCCCCTGTGTCATCCTGTTTGGACGATGCAGGCTCAAACCCCATGATCTGGGGCAAAAGGGCCTTAATGTAGGTCAAACTTACCCACCATTTGGGGCAGAGTTTCTTGGAAAATCCACGGCAAACTCTTGCTCTCCTGTTGGCCCCGCACATCTTTTACCTTGGTCATCAGTACTCCATGTGAGTAGACTCCTTGTCACTGCATCTGATGCAAAAATAGGGGCTCACTCATGTAATTGCAGACTGGCACCCGATTTCCACATCAGATGCAATGATGGGGGTTCTACTCATGTGCAACATCAACAATAGATTTAAGGGTCTACAGCTGTACCAAATCCATGGTATCGGGACCACCGAGCTTATAAACACTCACCTGTGTTCATGCCAGCACAGGGACCAATTGGGTTGAGCATAGGCTTAGCCCATGTTTTCCTGGTTTATCTGTTCAGCTACTAAAAGAGTTAAAAGTTACATTCTTAAAAGCAAATTAAGCCTTAAATGCTTGACTAAAAAGCCATGTATTGCCTGGCACTGAATTAAAATCAACATTAGTGCCAGTTGAACCTCCAAAGAGAGGGCATTCTACAACTGTGATGCCACAGGCAAAATCAAAACCTCTGTCAATCTCAGTCGTCCTTCTCTTTCTCTAAGAAGACAATGGTCAAGGGAAGTTGGCATTCCTTTGCTGCAGAACCTGTCAGGAACTTCCCCATGAGAATTCACCAAAGAGAAGTAACTAGGACAAGTCTCAACACAACCCATGGACTTCTTCTGAAGTACTGATGACTTAGCTGTTTTATTTTTCCAAAGCAGCATTGATAAGGATGCTTCATACATAGTGCTGGCATTTGAGAAATTTTTAACTTCAAGAAGCACATATGGGATTTGCTAGAATTTCCACCCAATAGTCATAAACTGTGTGTACACTATTGTTAAAAACACCTTTCATTTTCAACCGGCTATTTTCTGTTTTGTTTTTCTCTTTGTAAAAAAAATTCAGGGCACTGCATCGACTTGACAATGCTAGGAGAAGCTTACTGTACCCACTGTGAAAATATCACTATCAAGATCTTTATATGGTTCAGAATTGTAAACATTGTAAGCCTTGTGTTTATGAGGTGTGAGTATATGTGTGCTGTGCACATCTATGTATATGTATATACACGTATCCCAGATAAGCAAGTTAAAATACATGGGGGAAATCTTTGATAATCAATACATGGAAAATAAAGGTTACCCTATGCAAAATTTGACAAAGTGTGCAACCTTCACTGAATAGAAGACAAAAGATTTGTCTGGTGAACAGGTACAAACCATTAAGCCATAAGCAATATGGGCACAAACCTCTTTCTGGACAAGATTACTTTGGCATATATCATTTTCATTTCTCTCAGACACTTTTGTCCCCTAAGGCTTTAAACTGTCTTGCTTTAGAAGACAAGATTATTCACATTTAGAAAAATGCTGTAAGCTTCAGTGAGCCCAAAGGATAGAGCTGGATATAAACCAAACAAATAAATTAGGATACAGGAATTTCAAATTATTTTGTCTAACTAAACTACCATAACAACAAAAAGCTGCATACACTCAACCTGACCTGCACTTTGTCCCATGTAAGAAATGAGACTAAGGCATTTTCTCCTTATGTTTTCTCTGTCTCTCCCCCCCCCCCCCACCCCGAACCATTCATATTAGTAGAATTTGTGGAGGGATGTCTGACTGTGATTTTCATCACATGGTCTTGCAATCTTCCATCAATCATAAACTACACAGCTAACACCAAGGGACCATCTAGCAGGCCAAACGTTCCTCAGCCCAGTTTTGTCCATCCAGTAGAATGGAATGAGTGAAAGAGAGTTGCAATCCAAGATAATCATGGTCAATGTTGCAAGAGTTCCTTGAAAACTACTGGTATAACCTAGATACATATTTCATATTGACTATATAAGGAAAATACTGTATTTGCGCTACTAAGCATAATGAACCTGGTCAGAAAACTAGGTGCAACATTTGGCTTAAACTACACAATTTCATTTGTGTTTCTTGTGAAACAGAAAGCAAGTATCAAAAACATCTCTATATATAGTGAAGATTTATTTGCTAAATATAATACAGGTGGAAACAAAAAGATAGAACAAAAAAAAGGATGGAAGGAAGGAAGGAAGGAAAGAAGGAAAAAGGCAGGTACTAGATAAAAACTAAATGGAAAAATAATCTTTTGTATTTTTCTGACAAAAGTAAAATAGATTAAAGCTGGCGTTCTCCTCACCAACATGTTGTTTATCAGTTTTATGTTCATGTAGTTGGTGGGGTTTTTTTTTCAACTAAAGGGAAATTTTCTTGATTCTTCTAAGGCTATGTTAAAACCATGCAGATGTCTCAGGTGAGCAGCAAGGCAGGAGGTCTGTAGGATTTGAGCTTCCTTTCCTCTTATTTCCAAGTTCTTCTGAGGCTTTGCTGCAAGATATGTATCTTCACTGGAGACATCTTCATTTTCCCCTTAAAGACAACACCCAGAAATTTGTGAAGCACAGAAAAGAGAAAATCTGTCAACTCAGATTTCACATTTTTTTCTCCTTTTTTTCCTCCAAGTCCATTCAGTGCAAGTTCAATTTGGATTTTATTTACATAAAACAAATCTGTAGTCTTCCAGATATAATTCAAATAGATGCTTTAATAAACACACGACCCTATTGATTAACCTTTACATTTTAGAAATGTATGTGTTGCTTTTTTCTTTTGCAATTTTTTCAAATAAGCACATTTCAAATAAGCACACTGCAAATGTATCTGAGGCCCAGAAATACATGGATTTCCAACCATAAATTATGTCTTGTTCTATGTTCAGAATTTGATAAATCCACAGAGAAGTATCTCACACATTTCCAAGTTCATATGATCTCTGCTTCCTCTTCTACTGCTTCCCAAGCCAACTCTTTGAAAAGTATGGGTGCAGTGCACCAAACTGCATACCCTCTAACTTTTCCAATTTGGCTCAGAATATCCCAATTTGGCATCCAACTTTTTCCACTTCTTTTAAATCATCACAATTTCCTTTCTCTTTAGCTTACTTCAGTTGCTGCAAACTGAGTTAAAAGTACAAAAGTAGCTTGAACTCACTTAACTTAGCAGGGGAGGAGGAAAGGAAGGTGGGAAATCTTGCCCTTCCCAGTAGTCTCAGACCAAAGCAAATGGCTGCAGTTTTTTCCTCATTAATAACTTTTGCCATCATGATCACACTCTGATGTTGTTTGGCCACACATGTCCTGGCTTTCATTGGTGAAAAGTTGAAAGGTATGAAATTATGATACTAACCAACTGGGCCTGTACACCTACTACCTTGCAGAATGGGTACTAAAGTGCAGGAACTCAGTTGGGAAGACCAAAGTCAAAGTTCCCAGCTATGACACTAAATAAGTAAGCTTAAAACAACTGTGGATCATTTTAACAGGCTTGTGGACTAAATTTTCACTCCCAGATCTCTCTGGAGTGAAAAAGAACACTTTGGGGGGAGTAAAATGGAGGGCTATGGGCCTTGCAGACCTTGTGTGGCCTGTGGATGACCACAAATTGCCAATATCTTCCATGGGGCATAGGCTCAAACTATTCACCCTTGCTCACCCTTAACTTGCCACACAGTGTTGTTAGTGTAATGTGGGATACATTTCGTGAACACTGACCTAAGAGTACAGTAGGAAAGATAAAATGATACTGATACTCCTTCAAGGAGCTAGAGTGATACATTGTTTCCCATCACAATGTATTTTATTGCATCAGTTTAGGTTTTAGGGTGGCAAGTAACCCAAAGTCACCCAATGGACCTCATAGTGAAGTGAGGATTTCAATTTACATCTCCTACTTCCGATTCATGTGACATTCTGATCAATGATGAAGACTCTATGAAAATAGAGATCTTCAGCTATTATCATGTCTAGCAGAATGTGCCTCTGAAAGTTCAACAGGCTGCTCATACAAGCTACAACATATTTTTAGATTTGAGCACTTCATCTTCATAGCCTTTCAATCATCTTAATGTTTAGAATTAATATTTTCTCAATCCTTTATTTTCTACTCCTCTTGAAAGAAACAGAGAGACTTCTTTGCCTAAAATAAATGGAATATAAAATCTTCCATGATGTTTCTAATTTAATGAAGGGATGAGGAAATAAACTGCCATGTTGCTTGTCATGTTCCGCCAAAGACATTGAAATAAACTTGTTTGGCACAGACAGGGTAATAATGAAAATGGAATAATGGAAGCATCAGAACTCTGACAGGTTCCCATGTATTTACTGGGGAAACAAGAGCAATCACAATGAAGATGAAAGTATGCAGCAGCAGTGAACAAAACAAGAGAACTTTATTAATAACCTGCCTTTTAATCTATTAAATTTAAATATATTTAACAGATTCAGTAAAGTCAGTATAACAACATATACAGACAGCTGAAGAACATGCCACCAAAAATCCTCATCTCATGTTAAAAGCTCCCCGTGTCACATGCAGAACCAATTAACCCATGTTTTATTGTTCACATGTAGCAGGTTTCTCCTGTGAATAGACAAATATCTCAGTTTCACTTTTTCCCATTTTTCCTAAACCCCAATGGACACCAAGGGTCCACTGTATATTGCTGTTTCAAAACTCTCCATCCTAAAATTGAATGTGATGGAAGTATTTCACTAGTACTTATTCCTGGGCTGCATTCCCACTTACAGATAATTTGGTTTCCAAGCCGAATCGATGAATCGGCTCAGCAGCAGAGTGTGGTTCACACTACATTTGCGCTGATCAAAGTTTCTCTCCCCCCCCCCCCCCCCAAGTCAAACCTCACTCTCTGGCAATATGCTGCGAAGGGGGACCACCAGCCTTTTCTGGGAGAGGGAGGCCATCCCTGCACCAGACCATCGGTGCCGTGCCACCTCCTGTCCCTTGAGGTACCTGGGGGTGTTCAGGGGGCTCCCCAGTGAGTATGGAAGGGAACCCCTGGGAGGAAGAAATGGTGCTTAGGAAAGCAGTATCAGCAGCCATGGCCATTGCAGCAGCCACATTTGGGCAGATAGGATTCCCCAGGAAGCTTGAGAAGGGGAACAATCCCACTTTCAACCACATCATAGGGAGCAGATTCGAATCCACACTGGTTCACACTTGGGCTGAATTGCTTTATTAAAAGAGACACAGAAAAAAATGACCATCAAAATGACACATGTTATATGGGTCTAGCACGGGGGGGGGGGGGGCTCTCCAAACCATTTCAGCAATTCAGATCAAGTGTGAACCAGGGTCGTTTAAACCATTTCAAACCAATTTGCAAATCAGTTTAAAAGGTAGTGGGAATGAGACCCTGGTGACTACAGGTGCATCTACACTGTACAAATAATGTAGTTTGATTCCAATTTAAGTGCTGTAGCTCCACCTATGGGATCCTGAGATTTGTAGTTTTACGGGGACTTTATCCTTTTCTGCTAAAGAGTGCTGATGCTTCACAAAGCTACAAATCCAAGGATCCAGTAGGATGGAACCATGGTATCAAACTGCATCATATCTACGGTGTAGATACCCCCTAAGCCTCTTTGGGTCTCTGCTTCCAATAGTCAAGTAAATTTGCTGATCTCTTATTTGTGAGGCTCCCATCTCTCGGGAACACTCTCTCATCTAGTCATACTGGCTGCCTGTTTCAATCTCAACTGAAAATCTCCATGATCCCTTTTATCATGTGCCCTGCACTAAATCACTGTCATTCCTTGTCTTATCCTTCCATTAGCCAATCAATAGAACTAGTCAGCAAGATGACTTACTTGCACTTTTGTGGCTTTTAAAGTTCATATCTCCTCTCTCCAACCTCATGCTCAGTTCTGTTTGCACAACCGTCTTTTTGAATTAAGTTAGCTAGGCTTGAGGAATTCAGCATCAACCTGTCTCTTGCAAATCTTTCTATATGTTTAATGTTCAGTGTGCAGCCAGCAGAGGGGGAGGGAGGGTCCATTATATCAATTTTATATACCTTCCCATGTGAGTGTATTCTAATTGGCTCAGACCTTTTTTTCATTCAACAATGCAGGAAGATGGAGCTCTGTACCTCTATTATTTGAAGGTCTTTGCTTTTCTATACAGCTGGGTCCTGTACTCCTACTCCTCTCTGTTGGATGCCAGATACATTCTGTTCAAAGATTAACTGCTTAGGTAGCCAAGGTGAATAAATTTTCTTTTGCTCAATGCCTCATTCCTACATGGGGTACCAAAATCTATTTCTGGAAAATTTTAGGCAAGATTATAAAGGAAAACCAAACAACAACAAAGGCAACCACCACTAACAGAGGTTGTATTCCATCCTCTCCTTTACAGAACTTTCCTTTAGTCTGAACATGACGCATGTCCTCTGTTATCTTACTTTATAAGTAGAGTGAAATTGGGAGGAGCAAACTGCTGTTAATTAACCAATTTATATCAGTTCATTTTTTATTAATTAAGATTTTGGATGTCTGAAAATGAATCTGCCTTTTTTTCAGTGGGTTGGAGTAGGATTTGAAAGCTTGGCAGCTTTAGGCAACTCAGATCATTCCTTGCCTTCCCACCTACCTAGCACTTTGCATGATTTCTTATAAATGAAGGTGATGGAAGTAGTCTGAACCATGCTAGGAGATGTAACAGATGTGAGGGAAGGCTCTGGATACTCCTGTGCCTGACAGCATTGATTATTTCTCCATCCATCCCAAAGTTTTTACAAGGAGGCATGGATGGATGAATTTTAACCATAGGGACAATTTCAAAAAGTGTCATAGAAACTGGATTGCCAAAATCCAGTTTGCAGATTCCAATACAGCAGATTTTGGCAGCAACTCTACACTTGTGTATTATTAAATCAATATAAGGACCATGATTTTGAGGCATTTAACTTACATTATCCATTTGTTGCTCAGCTAACATGTCATTCATATTACTAATACATTCACAACATTAGATGGCATATTGGAAGAGACGGTGCTAGCATACAAAGTGGCCAAGATCCTAGATGTCAAAGCTTCATGTCTTCAGTTCCCAGGAACAATATACACAGATATGTCACAGGATTCCATTGACATCTCCCCCCAAAAAAAACAACCCCCCCCCCCAATTAAACAATATATTGGCCTGTTACAGACTGCCAAAATAAAGCTGCTTCGAGTCTCTTTGGAGGTATGCTATTTAAATGATGCATGGGTCCTAAGAGTCTGGAGGTTGCGCCAAAGCCACACTCCATTCCTAAGCACTGGAGTGCAGCTTTGGTGCAGCTTCCGGATTCTTAGGGTGCATGCATCATTTAAATAGCATACCTCCAAAGAGACCCGAAGCAGCTTTATTTTGGCAGTCTGTAACAGGCCTATAAGTGAAAACTGCACTGCTTTCTGTACAAAACATGTATTCCTTGAGAGCAAGAAAATTTGTGAATATTCTTCGCAACCTAAGTTTATGGGAATGGGGATTTTTGCCAGTGGTTCACAGGCAATGAGGTGGATTTGGATGCTAGCTGCCCTTGATTATTCCCAGAATAATTCAGTCTTTACTTCATGAATTGGATTTTTGTACTGTAGTAGTGTTCATTTTTGCTTCCAAGCACCTGGTACATATCTCTGGTCGCTTTCAGAATGTTCTCTGAATTTGCCTTTTTGTGAAAAGGGGTTTCTGCTTCTGCAAAGTTAATGTGGCTCTGTCTTGCTGTTTTCCAGGATAATATAGGGCCAAAACAGGTGGCCCTGAAGGGGTGGCTTCAAGCTGCCCCTGAGAAAGCTGGGTGGGTACCACAGCAAAGACACACTGCGGCCCCAGTCTAGCCAGCTTCCATCCAAATAAGGAAAAATATTTGGGTCTGGAAAAAAAGCCACTCGTTTGTGGCGGGAAAAAAGCTGTCCCTTTGTTGCTGAAGCTAGCTTTTCTCCAGCTCCCAGGTGAGTGGCATCTAAATGCCATACCCCCAAGATGGATAGAAGCTAGCTGGTATGCAATGACTGCCGTGGCTTATGTCCAGCTTGGAAGCATGGCTGGTCTAAACACCATGCCCCAAAGCCAGCATAGAGCTGAAGTTTCGAGGCCATCTGTTTTGGCCCATACTTAACTTTGCCACTACCCCAACTCTTCTTCCCTCGCCAGCATAACTTTCCAGCCTTAGATCTTGTTTTCAATCTGGTAAATTTCTCTTGGCAAATTTATGCATTTCACTCAGAAATAAGTCCCACTTTAGCTAGTGGGGCATATTTTCATATGATTGTACACAGGATTACATCCTTGCAGGGCACCAGATTTTACTGGAGTAAACTCTTTTCTCTTCCTCATCTTTTTCCAGGGCTTAAATATTTTGGCCAAATTCTTTTTCAAGGTGAAGTGTGAAAAACTGGAAAACATGTTTGGCAATATGGAATAATGGAGGCCACAGGTCTTTTCCTCCAGCCAGAACACCTTTTTCACAACACATTTTGTCCTCTTTCCTTTGTTTTACTTCTTTGTTTTGTTTTAAAGGCCTGAGCAAAATTCCTTGTTCAAAGAGTAAATATGACCATAGGAATGGAGTAATTGAAGGAGGGGGGATAGTGGCAACATAGATCCAAGTACAGAAGCACCCAGTCCTTCTGAAACAAGGGGTCAGTTTACTTCAGTTTACTTATCTGAAACAAATTGCTTAAGTTCACACATAAATTACAAGGAAGAAGGCTAGGCAGAAGAATAGAAATAGTTGGATCCACCTCTGGTGACCCCTTTGCTCTGCCCCTAGTGTCCCTTTGTCTCAGCAGAACCATTAGGCACCACCCACCACTATATGCCAATTTTATTCTCTAATTGAGATAGCAGCCGACTTAAAACAACACAAGATTTCCCTTGCCCCCTCCCCTAGAATTTTAGCTATAAAAGTCTTTTGACTCACATTTTCATCTGTACAATGTACAAGCAACTGGATAAAAATACACTTTAATTTCATAAGTGTTCCAGGAGAATCTGAGCCTCTCTGCTCTTGCCAAGTAACTGTTGTCATCCTACCAGATACTAATGAAAACATGAATTTCAACTTTATATTACTTTGTTCCATTGGTTTAATCTATCTCAATTGTGTCATTGTGGCAATTTTTCCTGATTAAAACTAAAAAAAATATTCACAGTATGGATCAGGGTATATTATTAACTTAGAATTCTCACCTAGTGAACCTCACTGAATTGGAACAACTACTAAGGAAGATCAAAGAAGAAATTGCAAAGGCAGGTTTATTGTTGAACATAAAGAAAACAAAAATAAGGGCCACAGAGAACTTACATTCAAACTAGACAATGAGGAAATAGAAATAGTAGAAGAGTTCTCATATCTGGGATCAAAATTGATCAAAATGGGGACTGCAGCCACAAAATCAGAAGATTAAGAATTGGGAGGGTGGCTATGAAAGAACTAGAAAAGATCCTAAGATGCAAAGATATGCAACTCAGCACAAAAATCAGAATCATGCAGGCCATTGTATTCCCTATTACTATGTATGGATGTGAGAGCTGGACAATCAAGAAAGAAGATAGGTGTTAAAATCCATTCATTTGGGATGCAGTGCTGGAGAAGAGTGCTTAAGATTCCATGGACAGCCAAAAGGACAAACAAATGGGTCCTAGAACAGATCAAGCCAGAAATATTCGTAGGAGCCAAGATGACAAAACCTAGACTGTCTTAGACTTTGGACACATCATAAGAAGGAATGAATCACTGGAAAAGACAAAAATGTTAATAAAGGTGGAGGGAAGTTGAAAGACAGGAAGGCCACATGTCCACAGGATGGACTTAATTAAAGAGACCACGAATGAGTCTGCAGGAGCCGGGCAGAGCAGTAGAGGACGGGGGGCCCCAGAGATGTTTCATCCATAGGGATTGAGATGGATGTGAAGGCAGTTAACAACATCAACAACAAAATTATAAACTTAGATTTAAAAAGTCAAGATTAGGATTTCAGAATTACACTGTACTTCTAACTCCAAGCTATGTAAATAGAAAACTGTAGTCTCAGGTTCATTGTAGTTTTCCTAAAATATATCAACAGGAAAGGTATGGTAAAGAGATGATGTATCCATACACAGATTTTCAGTGTTTATTGATACATACAGTATTCCCAGATTTTCATATTTGACAAGGTTTTTATTAGAGATGCAAGCTTAAACTGGTTTGAATTGGATCAGTCAGATTATCCAATAAAAGCATGTCTTGTTCAATTAGTATTGGTCCATTTTAATCAGCAGCTTCAGTTAGGTTGACACTTATGACTGAGCTTTTTAAAAATATTATTTCTAATGTGTTACTAGGAAATAAAAAAACTGTCATTTAAGATTAGCTATTAAAATTAAATCATATATTCTCACATATCCTCTTCAAAGTCTCAGTTTAACATTTATTTAACATTAGTAGATTAAGCAATTTAAAGTCTGATTAAATTTATTTTACCATGCAGTCCTATACATATCTGTTCAAAAAATAAGGAAAGATACAAGTATTATGAGAAGAGCCTTTGTACATCCTAAGGGAAGCAACACTATTTAGCTTGCTTCCTTGAAACGAAAACAGGGAAGATGAATAATGGGCAAAATATGAACCCAGCAGTGTATAATGGTTCAAAACACATCATTATCAGTGTAAACGGGATGATCTGTTACCAAAGGATTAGAAATCACCTTGACTGAATTTGGATGCTGTCATGTTCCTCCTGGAAAAATGATCAGTGCCTGTGACACTGAAGCATTACATATCCTTTGTGCTGTGTATAGGCAATAGTTTCTGTTCAGCAAAAGTGAACAAAGTGTATCTTTCTCAATGTAGTTAGACTGTACACCCCATTATCCCTGATTAATGGCTGTGATGCCTAGGGGTGATGAGTGTTGTTGTCCAACACCACCTGGTGGACCAGAATTTGACCATCCTAGTAAAGTAACAGGAGAGGCTCCTCATCATGAAAACCTGTATAGCAGGAGAGCACAACCTGAACGTCTCCATGTTGTGAGTAGAGATACCTACTGAATTTGACAAGTACACATGGGAAAGTATTTGCTGCAGTTCATTTACAATACTTTGAAAAATTCATCAAGTACATTCTCATGTATAAGTCTAGATATTTTAGTCAAAATATCAAGCCCAAAAAAACCCTTTGGTTGACGTTGGTTGACCATGGGTCAATGTAAGTACTGTACCTTAATTCTTATAAAAACCATCTACTTCTCTGAGTAGAATGGCAAAAAGTCAGAGTTTAATCCATCCCAGGAGAACTTAAAAGAAGTACCGACCTCCTCTATTCCTTGTGCCATTGTGCCGCTTCTAACATTTTTTGATTTTGAATACCTGGGAGGGAAAATGGTGGTGCTGGTGGTAGTGGCTCTGGCACTTCCCCTCAAAGGAGCACCCAGACAGTAGAGGGTGTTGGTGCTTATTTAGGTTCTTCCACGTTGGACTAAGCTCTCATCTTTCACTGTTGCACTCAGAGGGAAATTACTGTATTTTTCTTCTTGGAATGGGAAATTGGACTTTGAAGGATCTGAATTAGACATTCATGTATGTTTGTCCATTTTTCTGGACTGAAACCAGGCAAAGTTGTCACATTAAAGCCAAAGGCTGTAATCACTGCTAATGTAGTCACCATTTATTTATTTTTTATTTTTTTGCTTTGCCCTTACATCCTTTTTGACATGTGTCCATTTTCTTAGCACCACTTGTGTCTGGTCACCTTCCCCACACATTACACAGCCACCATTTACTGTAGTTCCATCCTTGTTCATCCAGCCTTAATGGTGAGCACAAACAGTTATGCCTACCAGCATAGTTTTTTCTTTGCATTGTCCTTTACATCCTTTATTTGCATGCCCACAAGATTCCGCCATTCATAACGTATCAATAGTTCAAATCAAAATCCATAATTTTGCCCACCCAAACCTGCCCTCGACTTATACATGTAGTTGAATTATTTACAAGTATACACAGTAGTGCACTTTTTAAATCTGCAAAGTGTGAGAAAACAAAACTAGTGTGATGAGTGGAACTGACTAGACTTTTTATGAACATAAACATATGTGACTAGTGGAATTGACTAGACACCTTATGAACATAAACTTCTGACCATGAACGCAAACGTTCAACTGCTCCATTTTTTATTCCCTCAGCATACTTTTTTTTTTAAATGGCTATGCAATATTCCAAACTGTGCTCACTGGCACAGACTAGATACAGTTTCCTTGAAATTATCCTTTAACTTGTTTAAAGAAATAATATCTGTGCTTTATCGCTGGCACTTATTTGCATAATGGCAAGAAGATGGGATGGCAGATCTGTGGGAAAATAACTGCTGAGGATTTAAATAGGATGATTTAAAACAACACTTAGGATGAGTTGTTGCCATTTTGGCATTTGATTATTTTGAAGTGAGTGCTCTGTACATGCATAAAACATTCAACTGTGTTTTTGTTAAGATGTGATTTAAATCCAGAAAGTAACAGACACATTGTCTGTTTTTCTAAAACAATTTGGTGGGGATGGGGTGTATGGGTGAGAGAAACATTTGATATGTAAAATTATGGTAAAATATTTGTGAAGAGAGATTTTTAACCTGCCTTTTGAAAGATGCATTTGAAATTTCATTGATAATTATTCTACTGCTACACACAACTTTTCCCTTTCAACATTGCTAGAGTAAAATGATGAATGTATGTCCAGAAAGCATGATAACATACTATTGATCAAAAGTTATGTATCACAAAGAGATACAATCCTTTTCTTTAAAATGTTGCAACAGGTTCTTTGAAAGAGATTTCACTTCCCACAATTTACCCACAGGTTCCTATTATTGCTATTTTCCTTGGATCAAACCTATTTTCAAGCAAATTAAAAACCTGCAAAATCTATATATCAAAGGTCTTGGGGCTGCTAATACATTTTTAAAGGACCCTAAAGTAACGGGGAATCGGTTCACTTTACTTTATTCAGCTTTTGACCTCTGTGCCAAAAGTGCTTACAGTTTGACTCCAAAAGATACACTGAATCAGGGTTTGCAGTCCAAACTTTGCTTCTCTTACTACCAATTAAATATGCTTATGAATTTGGGTTGCCATAATTCTCTACTAAAAACCGGGACAAAATGTATGACAACATTTAGACCAAAATATAGGACAATTGTAGGATATAATTTAGCCCAAAATGTAGGACATTTAAGAAAAGTGGAGGGCCTTAAATGTCCTACATTTTGGGCTAAATTTTATCCTACAATTGTCCTATATTTTGGTATAAATTTTGTCCTATATTTTGTCCCGGTTTTTAGTAGAGAATTATGGCAACCCTATTATGAATGCAATATTGAAAGGACAAATCATTTGTTGTTGTGTACCTTCAAGTCTTTTTTAAGTTATAGCAACTTTAAGGTGAACCCATCTTAGAATTTACTTGGCAGAATTTGTTTAGAATGGATTTGCCCTTGCCTTCCTCTGAAATCGGGAGAGTGCTTTTCCTAAGGTCACCCAGTAGGGTTCCATGGCTGAGTGGAGATTGAAACCCTGGTCTCCCAGTTTCCTAGTCCAACACTCAAACCACTACATCACTCTGGCACTCACCCTTGATATATGAATGAATATAACTTATGTGACATTATCACTCTGAATGTATTGTACATTTTCCCACACACTGTAATTTAAGTAACCCCAAGTCAGAAAAAAATGGCCAGAATGACCAATCCTTAAAGACAGTAACATTTTTATGCATATTTTCCAACTTTTTCAAAAGACATGAGGATAATACCATTTCTTTACAATGAAATAGAAATTCTTACTCTAAGGACATTCAATTCTGTGCTAGAGGCCAGATTCTCCATGACCAACACAAGGTAACAAAAGATATGTAAAGTCCTGATAGATCTAACTTGGTCAACAACATCAATAATTTACACAAGGACTGTTTCCCTCAGCGGATCAATTTCTCCTCAGGGACGGTGTGATCTGAGAAGGTTTTAACATTTTCCGTCCCATGGTTGCATGATCAAGGGATTTTCTGTTAGGAAAGCTACCTGGAAGTCACCAAGCAGACTTCTAAAAAGAAGCATGTCTATATCACAACTTCCAGACGATTAAGGAGATATACAAAAAAGAGAGCTAGGGAAAGATGCAGCAATGAACGATTTTTAGCCGCCCTTTCTTGACAGCACCCGGGGCCTCCAGTACTTTATACTAATGAAACTAATATATTTGTGGTGAGCTAAGGCTTACGATGACATCCTTATCTGACAGGCAGTTGCCGTGATAAACATTCCTCCTGCTGAATCAATCAGGATATGTCATACAACACAAAATCAAAAGCGTCTGCCCTGTGGTTGGCAGGAACTGGCTCTTCATTGCTTAAAATTAATGTCAGATGGGAAGGTTGCACAAAATGCAAACTGATTAAGTTGAACAAGATTGTGAAAGACTTTAGAACATGCCCCAAATTACTTGGTTTCCCACTGATATATGCATCCTATGCATCTGTTCCTTTGAATCACTTTTGACAAGATAATATGGCAGAGAAAACAGGAAGCTCATATGCATGTTTCTCACTCAGTCCTGCATGCATTTTTGGTGCAAAACAGAAATACATTAAATGTATGATTGTATTTAATGTGCCTGTTTTTCTTCTTTCAAAAGCATAGGACCACTGGAGACCTGAACAGACATGAAGACTCTTAGGACTCAGAAGCAGGTTTACTACTGAGTAGACATGTATACTATTGCATTCTAAAAAAAATCCTTTATAGCACTCAAATTTCAATGAAATAAATAATCATAGAATTAAATTTAATTTTATAAATATAAACACTGCACATCTGTCTCTCTGTGCACCAACCTTTTTTGTTCAATGTTCCCTCCATGATGACAATTTAGTCACATATATTTTTCATTGTAAAAGGTGCTACAAACCACACACAAAATTTTTAATGAGTATTTGGGCTGAAAGATAGTTTAAATATGTGTACTATAGTTCTTTTCAGAGCTGGAGTTCTTATCCCATATTCCCCAAATATACAAGCAGGATACTGATTTTAATGAAAGAAATGTCTTTTAAATCTCTAGCAGATGTTCATTGTCTATATCATGATCATTAGCCTCAAGCTACGCTGAATTATGTAAATCTCTTGGAACTTGAAAGTGACATGCTTGATTTTACAGCTGCAACTTATCATTCTGTAATAGGTCAGCCCTTAAATGTTTGGAAATCATGACAACTATAAAGATTAGTTGTAAAGTGATTTAACATTTAGAAGCTGAGACAAGTTGCAAGGTTTAAAAAGAAGAGAGACATTTAGAACAATTTGTATAAAATGCTTAACGTATTTTCATTGTAAGGAATATCACCCATGTTCAGAACTCAATGGCAACAGAAGAATAAATAGAAAACATAAAGCACAAGGCATAATTATATTTGGATGTCTCCAACAGTGGACTCCAAGAAACAGAAATGTACAATAATACAGGGGTGCATATACATCATTTGATTTCTTTGTGCCTGATGACTGCCATGTAACTGTGAGTTGACTTCACTGGAAGGTGAGGGGAGGTGACATGAAGTGGTGCAATAACTGATTGCTATTAGTGCTCCATTCAAAGCATGTAGTAGATGGAAAGAGCACCTACATACATGAAATAGATTATTTCCTTCTAGAGACAGTCCCATGCACCCTTGTGAATGCATCTCTTGGGAGGAGGTCACTTTTCCTATGGAGGATTTGGGGGATACACTGGGGGATCCTGCTGGAAGGAATAACTGAAAAGTCCCAATGTATGAACAGAAAACAACATGCAGCACTTTGGGTTCTGGCATTGTTACTGGTGACAACAACCCTAACATTCTTCTGTACTTATCAAACAGTTATTTCATTCAATCATGGGGAAGAATTTTAGATGATAGTCATTGTAACTTATGCCTTGCTTTTCCAAATGGTATAAAGTAATTAACAACTTTAAAACATCAGAGTATGGAAAATACCTCTCAACCAAGGGAGTCCAAGAGAAGAATATTCAACATTTTTAAGCAAATTGATCTAGATGGATCTATAGGGTAGGATCCAAACAAACAATGCAATCCTGTACTCAGACATAAATCCTCCTGAGTACAATGGAACTTACATCTAAAAAAGAGTGCAAAGCATTCATTCTATTAATTATGCTATAGTCCTACAGAAATAGATGGAACAGCGTTCTGACAAAATGAAGTCACTTTTTTCTTATGGTAGCTATGGTTACAATAAGCCTGATAAAGTCTTCATCTTAAAGCAATGTTGTAGGTTATATTTCATCCTGAGAGCTATATTCAGTTTCAGAGAGGTTGTTGGGACACCATCCCCTTGGTGGGTGAGACAAAAATATCAGCACATTTTGTGTAAAGTTCTCATTGACTGTAACTAAATTTTAGGAGAACAATGCAATTTTTTGCAACAGAGAAAACTAATATAAAAACTCCTATTGATAACTGTTCCAAAGAATCTGAAGGTCCTCCTCAGGTAGGAGAACAAGGTAATGTCTAGCAATGCAAACCTGAGGACCATCTGCACCTGAGACTGTGATCAGCTTTTGGCCAAAGATATGTGAGAAAGGGTTCCCTTTTTTGCTTATATTTTGTTACTGAATTCTGACCCAGTATGGACTGGCACTTAAAGCTGCCGTGTAGGTGGCATGCAGGCATGGTGTATGCTTGATGCATGCTCCAGCAGAGCATCACTTCACGGTGCTCCAGCAGAGCCCAAATGCTGCAAAGCCACTGCGGCGGTGGAAAGGGCATCCTTTTTCTGGCTCTTTTTGAGCTGGCAAATAGCTGGTTTGGGGTCGTGTGCATGGTTGCCATGGCCTCGATCTGGCATTCAAAGGGGTGGCATGAAGCCACCCCTTAAGGGCCATCTATTCCAACCCTCTCTCATTCACTCACTCGTTCTGTGTGTGTGTGTCACCAGTAAGATTACCTTCTACATTCTGTGGCTTACTCTTACTTTACTGTATCCCTCAAGATTGATACAGCAGGTTTCATAGGGCAGAAGTGAAACAAATTATGTTATCATATGTTACCCAACCAGCCATTCCATGCACAGGTTTGTTATCAGTTTGGCTGCAATCTTGCAGTATAGCTGGTGGAAACGAGGATTTTTACCAGCAAGAATATACTGTTGTAAGCTATCCCTGTTAAAATGTAAACTTTTGGTGGGTACCTCAGCCCTGCATAAGAAGATGTGTTCCTGGTGAACTGAAAACTCCAATAATTGATTTATTGATTGGACTGGAACTCCCAGTTAAACAAGGTCACATAATCAATGCTGAAGAATGCTAGGAGTTGCAATCCAGCGGTGCCTGCAAGAACCCATGACTCCTACACATGATATAAAGCAAGGGGGGGAAAAATCAGCAGGGGTGGGGGGGGGGGGGCTGGCTGCATAAGAGGGGAAGGAAACAGAATGAAAAAATTATTTGATTGAGTTCTCTAAAACCGTAGCTTCCTTGATTGAGCCTATCCACTTGGAAAGTATTTTTTCTGTTTTCCCACTGCCTTCTACCATGCCAAGCACAATTTGTCTTTTCTAATGAGTCATGTCTTTTCATATGGCCAAAGAATGACAGTCTCACTTTAGTCATCGTGGTTTCTAAGTATAGTTCAGGCTTGATTTATTGTAGGACCAATCTATCCTGTCTTTTTGGCAGTCCAGAATATCCACAGTACTCTCCTCTAGCAACAAATGTCAAATGGGTTGATTCTATTCCTATCAGCTTCCATTACTATATATAGACATCAGAAAAACGAAGGCATGAACTGTGATCTTCAAATTATGTATCTTTACACTTGAGGATTTTGCCTAATTCCTTCACAGTTACAATTCAAAGTGCTAGTCTTCTTCTGATTAATTGGCTATAGTCACTTTTTAGATCAATGACTGAGCCAAGGTATAGAAATTATTTGACTATTTCAGTGTTTTCATTGTCTACTTTAAAGTTATGTCATGTGAAAGCCTGGCAGCATAGAAACATCTTTATCTGCCACCAGAAGGACCGCAGGAGCTATCCTGGCTTCCCTAGGGAGGGAGTTCCAGAGTTTGGGGACAGCCACTGAAAAGGCTCTTTCTCTTGTTCCTACCAAACACGCCTGAGAGGGTAGTGGGACAGAGAGAAGGGCCTCTCTTGATGACCTCAATATTCTTGGGTACTCATACAAGGAGATATGGTTGTTTTCTGCATTATTATAGTAGTTTTCTTTGTCTCTGGATACAAATTGCTGAAGAGGTGTGTTAAGCATTCTGTCTCTATTGCTGTCACCTTTTACTTTTGCTTCTCATCTGTCTTTATCTATTTGAAGACTTCTATATGTCATCCAGTGAGGCTTTTCTTTCTGGTTGCAGATAGTGTCTTTTCATGTTCTTCCCTGATAATATCCCTGGCTTCAGTCCAGAGTTCTGCTTGCTCTTGATCAATTAGATTTAATACTGCACATCTGTTTTTACATGATCTTTAAATTCTGTGGAAATGTCCTTCAGGTTGTATTTTGACATGATTGATTTAGTGTTCTTCTTTAGCTTTACTTTGGTTTTTGATATTAGCAGTTCATGGTCTGTGCCACAACCTGCTCCTGGTCTTCTTTTTGTAGGGAGAATTAAGCTTTTCTACATTTGCTATCAAGTGATGTCCCCCCTTTTGTTGCCTAAAGCATAGGTACTCAAATATTTTACTCTTGGGATGCCCCTTTGCATCTACATGTGGACATCTTGCCTCTGTAGCATACACATAAAAATATTTTGTTTATTTAGTGTGTGTATTGTCATTCACTCATTCTTGTATTTTCATATTTTAACATTTTATAAGAAAATAACCATTGCATTAATTTGTCATGCAAACGTGATGCTTAAAATTTGGCAACATAGAGTGAGAACTGCCAGATGTCCAACTAGGCTTCAGGAATAGACTCCTAGAATAATAGAGTTGGAAGAGACCACAAGGGCCATCCAGTCCAACCCCCTGCCATGCAGGAAATCCAATTCAAAGCATCCCCGACAGATGGCCATACAGCCTCTGCTTAAAGACTTCCAAGGAAGGAAACTCCACCACTCTCTGAGGAAGTGTGTTTCACTGTTGAACAGCTCTAACTGTCAGGCAGTTCCTCCTAATGTTGAGGTGGAATTTCTTTTACTGTAGTTTGCATCCATTGATCTGTGTCCTGTTCTCTGGAGCAGCAGAAAACAAGCTTGCTGCTTCCTCAATATGACATCCCCTTAAATATTTAAACAGGGCTAACATATCACCTCTTAACCTTCTCTTCTCCAGGCTGAACATCCCTAGCTCCCTAAGTCGTTCCTCATAGGGCATGGTTTCCAGACCCTTCACCATTTTACTCGCCCTCCTTTGGACACACTCCAGTTTCTCAATGTCCTTTTTAAATTGTGGTGCCCAGAACTGGTTACAGTATTCCAGGTGGAGCCTGACCAGAGCAGAATAGAGTGGCACTATTACTTCCCTTGATCTAGACACTATACTTCTATGGATGCAGCCTAAAACTGCTTTGGCCTTTTTAGCTGCCACGTCGCATTGTTGACTCATATTCAACTTGTGGTCTACTTGGACTCCCAGATCCCTTTCACATGTAGTTTCATTCAGCCAGGTGTTCCCATCCTATATCTGTGCATTTCATTTTTCCACCCTAAGTGCAATACCTTACATTTCTCCATGTTGAATTTCATTTTGTTAACTTTGGCCCAGTTTTCCAGTCTATTCAGGTCATTTTGAATTTTGATCCTGTCCTCTGGGGTATTAGCTACTCCCCCTAATTTGGTGTCATCTGCAAACTTGATGAGTATGCCCCCAATTCTGTCATCCAAGTCATCGATAAAGATGTTGAATAGCACTGGGCCCAGGACAGACCCCTGTGGGACCCCACTGGTCACTTCTCTCCAGGATGAAAAGGAGCCATTGTTGAGCACCTTTTGAGTTCGACCAGTCAACCAATTACAAATCCATGTAACAGGAAAGGAAGAAGCACTCGGGATCATATAGCAAACATTTGCTAGATAATGGAAGGAGTTTCAAAAAAAGATCAGCCAATGCTTTATAGACTATAGCAAAGCATTTGATTGTATAGATCATGAGAAACCAGGGGTCACTTTTAAAGAAATGGGTTTGACACAACATTTGATAGTCCTGATGTGTAATCTGTGCTCACGACAAGAGGCTACTGTCAGGACAGAATATGGAGATATGGAATGATTTTCAGTTGGATAGGGAATAAGACAAGGCTGTATCCTATCACCCTACCTGTTCAACCTGTATGCAGGGGTGCATCTTACATCATCCTTCAACATGGGGCTGACAAGTTGCCCATCCATATGTGGAAATGCAGCCTTAAGCTATAATTCTGTGCAACTCCAGATGCACAACCTATGGTTATCTGCCTGATCTTATGTGTCCCTAGGCCTAATTTTTATAGCTGCCAGTTCACAAGTCTGCCAGAGTCATCCACTCCTTTCTCAATAACATATTAGGTGGAGAACAGGAGTGAGGGAAAAAGAAAGAGGGAGAACACTACAGAGAGAAAAATGAGAGAAAAGGATTTGACTTATTTATTTCTGACACTGGCTGGTCCTGCACACAGTTGGTGTCAGCTTCTCAAAGATTACTTCTGAGAAGGCAAAGTAGTCTTTCCCAATAAACAAACAAATACATAAATATGCTGACCGCACTATTATATACACCCATTTAAAAATCCCCTTGATTACATTGGAACAAACCTATTTCTGGACAGAGATGTAGAATATGTCCCAATGAATGGGAGGGTTAGTCATGAGTTAAAATCTCTTTGTTTGAAATAAATGGGTATCAAAAATTCTTAAAGTACTGTGTTTGTAATGTCCTTGATTTGCCCCCAAGTCTGGAGGAAATAATGTAGTTTTAAATTTTTCTCAATTTTAAAATCTGATACCGATCTGGAAAATAAATTATTTTAATGGAAATCAGAATGTTTTATAAATATCTGACATTAATATTCAGAACATCATTCTAGAAAAAATGAATCGCAAAGATCAAATAAATATACAAGAATGAATCTTGTGCAATAGACAACAACAATGTAGTTCCTTTATTAATATCTGAAATTAACAAAGTACTTTGTTGTTGTCTCTTGAACCATATTCATTCTTGTCTGTTTTTCTGATCTTTACAGTTAATTTTTTTCTAGAATGATGTTCTGAATATTATAATTTAGATATGGAATGCTTGTTCTGTGACACCTCAGCCATACAACAATTGCTTTCTTTCCCCCTAATCTTGCAGACTTTCTGCATGTGGATACAAACCTTCTGTGGTTCTTTTCTGGTTCCATTTATGTTGGCATAGGGAGAAATTTCATTATTAGAGGGAGTAATGATATTTACATTTAAAAAATTAAAAATTAAAAATGGATCAAGAATGGTAAGGCAATGCTGCGAATTTACATGTTAGTCATAGCTACAGAAGGAAAGGAGATGTGGGAGGGGGGAGTCCAGTCAGAATGTCTAAACTAAGCAATTTTTAATCTGAGGATTTGACTGCAGGAAAATATATGCATGATTAACTTTGCTACTGTCAGCAGTCTACACCCTGCAAATTGATAGGAGGCATTTGCAGTTTATTCCTTGGACTGAATGTTCTAAAATTATCTCTTAAAATATATTAGCCAATCTCACTTCTATTTTTTAAAATAACAATTTCACATGATGCTATGCAGTAAATATGAGTGCCCCAACTCCAACACACTGATGCATGTCAATCATTTTCATATTATTAAATTTAAACTCATTACTCATACCTCTCAAAATACCTATCAACTCATCAGAATTGCTTTCAGCATTCGGATGATGTAGCATAGCAGCTGAAAACATGTTCTGTGAGCCAGGATCCCTTTCCTTTGAATTTTGCTTCAGCAAAATGCTTTATGCAGCCTCATATGTATTCACTAGTGACCTTGGAGGTGAAACAGATGGGCAAAATAAAGTAGCTTCTAGCAACCTTTAAGGCAGGGCATTTATATGATGCATGCCTCCAAAGCGGGTGAAACTGAAACGAGCTAAGTACTGGAGCAAAAAGAAGCTGGGATATTCCAGTTTAGCCCAGAAAATGTGCATCTTCATGTCAGCATATAAACGCCCCAAAGGAAGTGTGAGACTACAGCAAAGCAAACAAAGTGTGATAACTCCAATGGATGCAATTACATCATACAAAAATCAGACAGTCCAACAGGAGAGCATGGTGTGAAGGGGGCATGCATTGGGGGGCCTCCATGTTTGTGCTTAGTCAATGTATCACTCGTACACCAAGGCACTGATGTGTTGTACAGGTGGAATTTCGCAAGTGCAACTGTGTGGCCAATCAAAGGGGTGACCATCCCATGAAATGATGATGATGATGATGATGATGATGATGATGATGATGATGATGATAAATAATTTTTTTATTTGTATCCCGCTTTTCTGCTGCAGGGCAATCAAAGCAGCTTACATGTTAAAACAACACCTATATAAGCACATAATACATATACAATGCAATATCTAACACCCCCTTAAAAAGAATTAAACATGATGCAATTAAAATTAATCTGTTAAAATAGAATATTAGCAACAGTCCAATAATCCAATGGGCAAAGTGATGGCATACTACAAAAGAAGAGGAGAATTTATATATAGCTGAGTCGTTCTATTCAGGGAAGGCCTGAATAGACGTAAGAAATAACTGGATGTCATGGGGAGTGTGTTAGTGCAATGGTTCACATGCATGGTGGCAGTGCAGCTTGATGCCACACCATATGGTTGGGCCATGTATATTTTGCCCACCTTTGGCGCAGGCCACGTGGACGGTGGGGTTTCAGCCCACTTTTGAAAAAAGCAGGGTTGAGAGGCATGACAGACTGTCACTTTGTGCCAGCCTGTGAGTGGAGTTAGGGCACAGCATTCGCACACTGCCTGCCGGATGCGCCAGTCCACATGGTGCACGACATGATAACGTCCTTCTGGAGCTGCATCCACATGATCATCATATAGCCGCATCGCCCCTTGGAGTGGCATCATAAAGCTGCATCACCCCTTGGAAGGGCGCCCCTTGGAGGGCACAAAAAGGCTTTTGGCAGCTCCTTTTTGCACTCTCCAGAGGCCAGATTGGGGGCACGACATTAGGTTGCCCTGGATCTGATCTGGCCAGTAATGGGGCGGCTGCAGACAGCCCCTTTAGGGTAGTCTGTATAGCCCCTGAGTCACTTTTTCCTGCCCGTCTGCTTGGCCCAGAGGTAAGCCAAATTACCTTTAGAACCCCCTTTTACTGGTCTCCTAAAGGAAATAATGATATAGACCTAACATTCTGGGCTATTGTAAGGAATAAGGAGATTATTTGTGGGAGGTACTTTAAAGACTTGGAATGCTACAGATGCTATCTTGACTAATGCCAACTCTTGACTTATATCTGACAAAACTCAATCTACAAAACATCTTTGTTCCTATAAGGTGGCAATATGTACAATGTGCCCGCATTTTACGCAGGCATGGCATAAGCGGCTTTTAGTATATGCTGAAAGCTGTGCCAGCCCCTCAAGCGCTCTGAAGAAATAATGGGGCGTGTGCCCATGCCGCCACACCACTGTGCCACCACGGGCATGAGCCCCATTACTTCTAATGGGGCTCTAGCACATGAGGATTCCCCCTGATGCGGAGGGGTCCAGGACAGATCCCCATGTAAGGGGAGGGCCTACTTCTCTGCACATATTACATTTATGTATTCATGTCCAGCCAAATTATACAAGGTGGTGAGAGGTCTAATTTAAGCGCCTTCTGTCCTTAATCCAATTCTACAGCCTTTAGCACTTTGATGTTTTCCATAATCACTTCACAGATAAACTCTCCCAGATAAGAGGTGACTTAGACTGCATCATTATAGCAGGAGTTGACAATGAGGTGTCCAGTAACTCCATAAGTAGGATGACACTGAATAAGCTTCAGCTGTTGAGTATCACTGATGTGGAAAAGTTGCTAGGCCAAGTAAAGAAGACAACTTGTCCTCTTGATTCCTATCTGAAACAACCATTGCCTCCTTAGTGAATGATCTTCTCCTGGGCATTGAGAAGGGGAGTGTGTCTCTGCTTGTGCTTTTGGACCTGCCAGTGGTATTTCATATAATCAGCTATGGTATCCATCTGGAATGCTTGAGGGGTTTAGAAATTGGAGGCACTGTGCTTCAGTGGTTACAGTCTTGTTTCTTGGTCAGGTTCCAGAAGGTGGAACTTGGTGACAGCTGCTACTCAAAAAATGAGCTGTTACATATGGCACACCATAAGGCCATATATATCCCTAATGCTGCTTAACATGAAACCATTGGGAGAGATCATCCAGAGGCATGGGGCTGGGTACTATTAGTATTCTGATGACACTCAAATATACTCTTCTTGTTGTTAACTGCCCTCAAGTCATCCTTGACTCATGGTTACCCCGTAGATGAGACATTTCCAAGTCCCCATATCCTCAACCACTCTACACAGCTCCTAAAGGTTCAAGCCCATAGACCCAAAACAGATGGGCAAGATAGAGTGACTCCTGGGTGGGGTGTGCACATGATACATGACCCTGGAGTGACTGGAAATTGGCCTGAGGCCACCTAAGACAGCCAGGGGCCACTGAAAAAAGAGCACAAAAGAATGCTCTTTGCTGGCGGCCTGTTTAAGAGCAGGCTGTGTGGCTGCTATAGTCCCCGGGCAAGTGCTAGGCGACTGCCAGGCAATCGCAGATGGTGCAGCCTCTGGAAGCTTTTTCCTGCTTATCTGCATGATCCTATAACCTCCCTGACTGAGTCTAGCCATGTAGTATGCAGTCTTCCTTTCTCTCTACTGCCTTCTATCTTTCCTAGAATTATAGCCTTTTCTAATATGTCAAGGCTTCTCATGTTTTGGCCAAAATACAACAGCCTTAATATAGTCATTTTGGCTTCAAGGGAGTTGAGGCTTGATCTCTTTTAGGATCCATTTGTTTGTTTTCTTGGCTGTCCATAGTATCCTCAGCACTCTTCCCGAGTACCACATTTCAAATTAATTAATTTTCTTTCTATCTGCTTTCTTCACTGTCCAGCTCTTACATCTGTACAAGGTATCTGGAAATGCCATGGTTTTATGCATTCAGTAATAACATCAGCTAAGGATAGTGTTTCTCCTTTGAATTAATGCCTGGAGAAGGTAATGGGTTGGATGAGGAAAAGAAACTAAAATTGAATCCAGGTAAGATGGAAGTCCTGGGATTGGAGGTATGTCAGTAAGTATGCCAATGAGATGAGCTTTCACTACCCTGAAAGACTGCTGGAAGAAATGCATCAGTTGGAGATGCTTGAGTTTAATTCTGCAGTAAGAACCATTCTCTTCCAGCACACCTATCCATATGGATACTTAAATATTTATAGATGGATTTTAATATATATTAGTTGTGTATGCTCTTTTACCTAATGTTATGTACTGTGCTATTTGTTGTTGTTCCCCACCTTGATCCACAGGGAATGATGAAGTAAAGAGAAAGAGAAGCAGCCTCTGCCTATATCTATGTCTTCCTCTGGGCCACCATACAAACCTTGATCAGAAAAAGAGATCAAGTGACTGAATGGGGTACTGAAAGCATCATATTCAAGCCCCTTCCTATACTGCTGCCATGGATAATGCTGGAATGGCCACACATAAAAAATTACTGAGCATATATAGAAAATCAATATGCCAAGAGAGAAGTATTTGGGCTATACTAGGTTATTTCTTATTTGGTGGCATTCCAAAATCTGATTTCCCCACCCCCACAGCTTAAAGTAGCATAACTGAAAAGATTTATCATTTGGTTCCACAGCATTATAAAATAACTTGAAGTTTCTGTCTCTTCAGGTAATGTGACCTTCAACAGTTTTTCTCTTTTCTTATCATCTGGGATATGAAAACTTTCATTTTTTTATCTCATTGAATTTTGCTGAAACTCACCTGCACTATTTTCCCATCCTTGTTTCATATTGGGTTGAGAGACTGCAATCTCACACTGAAATATGTGCAAATTTTTAACACATTTTTGTTACTAATGTGTTTGTTTATTTGCCTAATTTTCTTAATTTACATATTTTTTCACTACTGAGTGAAGTGTTTCTGCATTTTTAAAATTATGAGTATTGTGTCCATTTTTGTTTTAAAGTACAGTTGGCACTCCAAACCCATGGATTCAACTATCCATGGCTTGAAAATATTCCAAAAATATATACATTTTAAAAAGCAAAACTTAATTTTGCTATTTTATATAAGGGACCCCATTTTACTGCAGCACTACATATAATGGGACTTGACCATCCATGGATTCTGGTATCCACAGGGGGGTCTGGAACCAGACCTGAGAGGATACCAAGAACCTACTGCATATGTATTGTTTGATTTGTACTTTGTGTGCATATCTCAGAAATGTCCTCTAAAGCCTTGCAAGCATGTGGATATTTTATCTAAGCTGTGCATTTTTGGAGTTGGGAAAGTACAATTTCCATTGAGAGACTTGAACCCAGCAAAATCATTTCCATTCCTAATTACCATTACGGCTTCCAGGAGCTCTTTTTGTGTCCCTTGGTCCTTCACTGAACTTTTAATTTTTGTAACAAAAATTCTGTGGGCAATTGGGAGACTGGCCTTTGAAGAATGGCTTTTGAAGAATGGGTTAAGAAGATGTCTTGGGCCCTCAAGAGCAGTTGCACACTGCATCCTTCTGCAAACCAGGATCTCTTAGGTGGAATATGCAGGCATGATCCTCATAAACTAGCATATGTACTTTGAGAAGAAGAACATATTCTCAGTTTCAGTATCTTACAGAAAAAGATATCTTTTATCCTTTTGTACAGCATCCAGGGCCTTCTTCGGTGAAGCATCATTCCCCAGACACTGTTTTGCTGCAGCCATGTGCACAGGCACATTCCAACTACTGTACACTTGTACATTAAGGTATGAAGGGGGAGCCTTCTGCTGGAGACAAAAGCTGCTTCATTTTCTCCAGACATGCAAGAGCATTCAGAAAATGCCTGTGAGCACCACTACAGTCCAATAGTGACCAGGGGGCAGAACCATGAATCCATTCCTGTGAAGCAAGTGGAAACAAAAGATCAGTGTCTGTCTCCTCTCAGTGGTGTCAATGGGATGTGTAGGGTGTGTGGACCACACCAGGTGACACTCTAAGGGGGGGGGTGGCACCATTGCTCCCCAAACATCTGCCTTTGGGCAGAAACAGGCTGTAGCATTTGTTAAAATATATTTCTAAATTGTATTGAAAATGTTCAGATGTGTCATTGGTTAACTAAGGTTTAAAATGGTTCCTGTTGAAGGCCAGAAAGTCTAGGCCTGGAAGAGCAAGTCTTCAAGGACATGTGCTGAGACATAATATAAACAAATGTATTATTGTTATGCTTTTGTGTAGCATGGTGACTTCATGAGAAAGAGGTGTGTCCACTTGGTGGAAAGATGATCTTTTGAGAGAACAAAGACTGATGTCACATTCAAGCTTCTAGCATGGACTCTGAAAGAATGTAGATGTATAGTAGCCTGCTGTAAAGTATAAATAGCAACAAAGTCAATAAACCCTCATTTGAGTGAAAATCTGTGTTGAAGTTACTTTGATATTGAGTAGCTGAGAAGACTGCATCTGTTCCAGTTGGTACCAGTCCAGAACCACCGGTAACAAGAGACATCACCAATCCCAAAGATCTTTTTCTCTAACAGCATTTTGCCTGTGTCCCTTTAAAATGCTGAAGAGATGGTGTGAGTAGAATAAGGCTCAGTGGGAGGAGAAAGGAGAGGCCCCTGTTTTCAATTTTTCATTTCAGCCACATGAAAGAATGTAGATGTAAATGTATTTAGGCTGTGCATATGATATTATAATTTAAAGATATAATTTTAATTTTGCTAGTTGTTTAGAGAGCCAATGTGGCATAATGTTTGCATAGTGCTGAACTGCAACTCTGGAGCCCAATGATTCAATTCCCAGCTTGGTCATGAAACCCATTGGATGACCTTGAGCAAGTCACATTCTCTCAGGCCTCAGAGGAAGGCAATGGCAAATCTCCTGTGAACAAATCTTGAAAAGAAAACCCCCTTAGGGTTGACATAAAGTGGAAACTACTTGAAGGCATACAACAGCAACCAAACAAAGTTGTTTATGTCACAACTATTACTATTACATTCAGTAATGTAAAGGTATTATGACTAATGAGTAGAATCAGAATCTGACCAGAGTGCTCTGTACTCTGACAACACTAGTCCAAAAAACATAACTAAGGATTCTGTATGGTTGGTGTGGGAAGATGCCAATGGTGGACAGTGACACCATGAGCCACTGCAGTGGGTGAGGCCAAACCTAGTGACACCACTGCCGTCTCTCATGATGCAAGTACTAGCCTTGCACTCTACCAGTCTTCTTACTGCATCTCTAACACTTGTAGGAGCAGTGGGGCCTCATAAACTTTACAAAATAGCCCTGTCTTTAGCTGACATCTATTTATTTGTTTGGGTATCAGTGTAGGTAATTGCAGATCATGATATGGTTCAAGGGGAAGAGTTCTGGCCCACTTCTCACTTGTACAGCTTGGCTGAAGGAGTTCTTTTAATCAACTACTCCATATTGTTCCAGCAGGTACAAGCATCTTGCAAAGGATGTCTGGCATGCTACTTCATTTAACATAATCTAAGCTTCAGTGAGACACTGCGGGGAGCAATGATTGACCTCCCAGAGGACAGGGTTGTGAGACATGGAGTGGAGAAAGTTACCTTAATGGGACATGGAAAGAGAAGAAGTAGAAGAGGTTGTGGCTCAAGAGTGTACCTCTCCAAACCAAACATGTAGCTGGAGAATTGTGAAAGATATTGTCTACACACAGAGTGCCATTACTAGAACTGTCCATATACTACTATGTACTCCTTTACATAAATCAATACAATTGTGCCCCTACATTTCCAACATCTGTTATCTGCCTCTAGATTTCAAGGTCAAAAGACATAGAATTGATAGCCGGGGAGTGAAGAAATTACCTCCCATTCCAGTATTAATGTCCACATCTCCAGGAACAGTGTAGGATCCAGTCGAGGGGAAGCAGAAACGATACTATTTCAGTTAAATTACAAATTGGGGTTAATTTATTTAATGCTTAAACCATTAGCAAAATACTGAAATGATATGGCATTTCCTGTCAGTTCAGCATTTTCAAAGTTGTAGTCCCTGCCAAACATTTTCCTGCATCCCAATATTAAAAGCATAAGAAGGCTCCCTTGATTAGGAACAAGCAGACATAAGGTTATGCAACCCTTCTCACTATTAATAGGTGTATTATACATGTTTCTATACAAAACCTGTCCATATTGTTGACAAGGTGTCTAGAAATCAGTCAAAGAAATTAGGTGGGTTGACAAACTGAGACAGTCTGCAATTGCATATGGAATGTTTTAATTACTATGTAAAACATGGAAATGTGTATCTAAATTGGGCAATATTAGAAAGTTGCACCTGTCAACATTTATTATATTTTGCATACACAAAAGGAAACAGACACAAATTGGGTAAGGCATGCTTGCCAAATCACATGTATGGGAAGAGCCTTCTGTCTTGTAAATGAGTGTGTGGAATAAATTGGGTTTTTAAAATATCAGAGAAGCGCACACACTATTTGGAATGGTTTCCATGCCCTGAAACAAACGCAGTGAGTTGATGAAATATTTAAATAGCCCATTTTGCATTTAAAACACAGTATTCACAGTAAGGGGAACCATAAATTGCAGGGATGAATGATGTTACAACATGGATAAGAGTTCAGTTCAACTTTTCAAATGCCACTTCTGAAACCACAGAACAGAGGAACTGATTTTGTTGAGTCCAAGGGAGAGGAAACCTAGTAAAAAGTCATGATGTGACATTAAGCATGAGAGAGTGGAACCACAAAGTGTATTAGGCTCTGTCCATCCCCATGGGAGCATGGAATAGTGAGTGCTGGGATAACAGTGGCCACATACACAGGCTTTTAAAATTTTATTGGGGTGGTCTGTATTGATTAGGGTGAGTGCAGGTGGGACCTTTCCTTTGGGCCCCTACAGGACTCATGGGTTGCAGCTGTGCTTTTGTAAACCTTGTAAGCCCTGAGTGTGTAGCTGTGGAGAACTGAGCCCACAGGCCTCTTCAGCTCCACATAAGCATTCATGTACCTTATAGGTTCCATTATGACCCTATAAGCCTTCACAGGCGTCATAATCTCCATGGGCCTTGACATATGTCAACAGATATAAAAAAACAAAATGATGGTCAACAGATTGAAAGCGATCAATATACATGCCCATCCAAAAAAGGGAGACACAAGAGACTACAGCAATTATAGGACCATAGCTCTGATCTCCCATATAAGCAAAATAATGCTTGAAATTCTGCAACACAGACTCCAACCATACACGGAGAGAGAAATCCCAGAGGTTCAAGTGGGATTCAGGAAAGGAAGAGGCACTAGTGACCACATTGCAAACATACTATCGCTAATGGAGCGTACCATTCCAAAAGAAAATCAGCATGTGCTTTATAGACTATAGCAAAGTCTTTGATTGTATAGAGAGAATGAGATGCCGCTGAATGTTAAAAAGCTTTGTCCCATCTCTCCATCACTGCAGAGACACTATATCTTTCATTAACATAAATAAAGTAATTAACATCAATAAAGTTGGTCCTCACTCCTTTCAATATCCAAAATCTGTCTCTATATAAGAAGAATGTTCTACACCAGGAGTGAATTCTATACAAGCTTTCGTACTTAAAATTAAGCCACAAAACAACAAATCTTAGAGTTTCTTATCAAGCAGACATTTTTTTTGTAAACCAATCAGTCAAATGATTTCAAGAGAGGGAACAAGTAAACATGGGATGGAACAATTTCTGATACTAAACGTACAAGCTCTGCTAAATTTATAAGTCTGAGAAGACATACAAACTAATCAGCTCCACTTTACTTAATTTTGTTTATAAGCTTGCCAGACATATATGTCAGTGGCATTTTCAGATAAAAATTAGTTTTGAATTCAGGAACTTTTTAGATTAGTACCAAAGTTCTTGAAATAATCATTTACATTCATATCAAAATACTTCCACCATGAATTTTATAAATCGTACTAAATAGGTGTATGTTGATGTGCCACTAAGGGCCAGAACACACTGCCCGAAAAGGATGGATTAGGGCTGACCCAGAGTTGGTCACCCTGAAGCCATGGCAAACATGCCACAGCACCAATCTGCCCAACACTGGCCCAAATAAGAGCAGAAAAGATCCGCTCCTATTTGGGTTAGTTTTGGGGAGCCTTAGGTGGCCCCAATGCAGCTCCAAGCTGACTTCCAACATCCTCCAGCAGTGTGTGGCATTTAAACACTGTGTCCCTGGAGTGGCTTGAAGCCAGCTCCATTTTATTGCACTGGGCAGCTTCCGGGCATCTTGGAAGCGTGTGGCATCTAAACTTCATGCCGCCACCTCTGCTCTCCACCCAAAGGCTTGTTAGGGCCAAATTATATGGAAATGTCTTTATAAATGAGTATATAAAAATAACAATAATCTTACATTCAACAGCAACATTGATTTAAATTCTGTATGCAAACAGATCTTGTAGACCTTTGAGACTAACTGAAAGATAGAAGCTAGTGGCATGACCTTTCGTACAATATTCCTCAAATGCATGAGAATGAGTGGCTCCTGAGATTGAGCATTAATCCAGTTTTCAGAAAATCCAGAGTTCGTCCTGCTTTGGCCATATATCATCACATATAACAGACACAACTTATCCTTGATAAGTGCACCTCAGTGTAAACCATAATGTTTAAAAGTGTTTGTCAATAAATATTTTTGAGAGTTTCTTTTGTTTTCAGAAACTCTGGATGGAGTGCAGGGATTCCTAATGTGATTAGTGGGCCTGAAGAAGTGGTAGTGAATTTGATAAGAGGACAAAAGATTTTCACCTCCTTTAATTCTATTCTGTTTTTCATAACATCATGGATACGTCCGTGTTAGTTGAACTCAACATATTCTTACATATGTGAATTTCATGGATAATACCAATATAAATTACCAATCCTCAATTTAGGAGTTAGTCCATGAAATTTCTTTGCTTCCTGACTTCTTAATCATCTATATGCAAAAAACTAAGAACAATCTACTACCTCATTAATCACAATATGCAACAGTAATAATTACTCTGATTTCAGTTCTCAGTTACTTTTAAAAATCCTCTTTTCTCTTTGTTCAAAGAATCTGTGTGGCACACATGGAATATCTTATTAATTCATCACATTTTGTAACTTTTTCTTAAGGAAACAAATGATAACAAAAGCTTCTCCCTTAGAAAAGGAATTAGAAGATTTAGCGGGTGTCTGGAACAACTACTTTCTGACAGTAAAGCAATTATGTGTCTTAAAATAACATTTTAAAGGAACACCCATTTACATATTAATCAAAAGAATTTAGAAATTGTGAACATTTGTCAAGATTACTGTGGTTTTTGGGAGATCATCTATATACACTTGCGCATCATCTATATACACTATATACATCTATATACCATTGTTTCCCCTAGATTGTGGATCTCCCTTCTCAGAGAAATCAAAATGGCCCCTTCCCTTCTTGTTTTAAAGTATTTTTAACATGTTTATATTTTTAATTGTATTTTATTCTTTTAATATGTAACTTGTTTTGATATTGTAATAACTTAATTCTATTTTAATGTACTATTTTTGTATGCTTTTAACTGTACTGCTTTTTAATTTTTTTAATTTTTATATTTTTAAAAATATTTGTACATACATATACATACATATACACAAATAATTAAACGAAATAACGGAGGGAAAGAGTAATTGCATATTAACATATGAATACTACTATCAATAAATTTGCATCGGATTGTCTTACAGCCTTTGATATATTTTCTCCTATACGTCCAAAATAATATCTACATTCTTTTCTTTAATTAAATGTATTATACTTAAATCTTTTCGAAATCTATTCCCGTCTGAAAATAAAACTGTATATCAAACTATTACCATGCTTTTTCAATTTCTTTCCATTTGTTTTCATATTCTTAAATTGTTTTCCCTGCTGAGTACATAGATATTCCAAAACTCAAATACCTTTAGCTTCCATTCTTCTATAGTGGGGATTATTCTGGATTTCCAATGTTTGGCCATTACTATGCGAGCTGCAGATTCATATACAGAATCACACTAATTTGGTTTGTATCTTATCTACTATATTCAATAAAAATAATTCTGGGAGAAGAAGAATGTTTAATTTTACTACTTTTGGCATTTCCTTATGTTTCTTTTGCCAGAATTTTTTAACTATAGTACACTGCCACTAGCAATGATACATAGTACCAATTTTCCCTTTGCACTTCCAGCATTTGCCATCACATTGTTTACGCATCTTAGATAACTTTGAAAGAGTTAAGTACCATCTGTGAAATACCTTTAAATAGTTTTCTTTCAGGGTGTTACATTTGGTAAGCTTTTGAGTAATTTTCCATGTATGTTCCCACAATTCTAGGGGGATCTGTCTACCTATATTTTGCATCCAACGGATCATACTTTCTTTAATTGTTTCATCCGTTAGTTCAATATTTAGTAGAAGTTTGTAAGTTTCTTTGATAAATCCTTTCTCCCCACTTACTAAAATTAGGTCAAAAACATTCCAGTCTGTTTCTATTCCAATTGTTTTAAAATCTTTATTAAATCTTTCTTTTATTTGTAAGTAGTGAAGCCAGTCAATTCGTTTACCTTCTTGTTCTAACCATTCTCTGGATTTAATTTTCATTTCTCCTCTGAAGTCTGTCATTAATTCTTCATATTTAATCCAAGGTGTATTCTCTGGATATTCCTCTTTATAGAAGGCTTCCTGGGGGAAGTCCACATAGGAATTTGGAAATAAAAGACTCTCTTGTAGTGTTTCCGCATCCGAAATAAAGCTTTCCTTATGAAATGTGTGGAAAATTCTTTATCACTATAGGAGGGGTTATAGAATAAATAATTATGCCACCCCAGTTTCAATTTTATACCCTCTAATTTTTAGCATTGTGAACCACCCTGAGTTCCAGTTTTGGGGAAAGGGGGGGATATAAACATAATAACAATAATAATAATAATAATAATAATAATAATAGACTTTCAGCCTAGCTCAAACACCTTATCATGATGCTTAGTGAAATATTCGCTTCCAAAAGGAGGCACATGGGTTAGCCAGAAAACGTTTTGTAAAAATTCCTAGCATATTCCAGTTTTTTACAGGAATTCCTAGCATATTCCAGTTCCTTACTTCATTTACCTCTACCCATCCCACCCCACACTACCCCCACATGCTGTTTTTGTTGATGTTGCTTGGCCTAAGAAAACTAACCTCTCTCAAATATTGTTGGGTAAGTGAATAAGTCAGCCCTATGAAAGGGTTTAATGGGGCTGAGAGTATGTGACTGGGCCAACATCTGGTCTCCAGAGTCACATTCCAGTGCTCAAACCGCTATACCACTCTGACTCTTTTCTTCAGGGTACTGCAAACCAAAAATAAAACTAATCTCCACTGACACGTCTTTTGTAATCACAGATCAGTTTTGTTTTCTAACTAATTTTTGTAAGCTTTGGTAAAATGTTTAGGGATTTTTCTTCTTTTTAATTTAGGTATTTTTAGTGGTAGGTAAGATAATAACAATTCTTAAGATATGTGTGTGTGTGTGTGTGTATATATATATATATATATATATATATATATATATACTTGCAGCTCTGTGATGTATTGCGCCCAGAATTGCGCACTTTGTATTGCGCCCAGAAGCTAATCGGCTGCCAATGCAGAGATTTTAGTATTGATGTTATATGGTCAAACCTCGATGCTCCGGTGACCAATCCATTTGAGATTATGTATATTTTAATGAGTTTACACCACTAAAATGTTCCCAAACTTAAGTACAGGGCAACTAGTAACTGAAAGTCCAAATGAATGAATGTATCATTCACAATGAATAACAAAACCAAAACTTCATCTCAATATTTTATTCATGAGTCCAACATGTTTGATTAAATATATATGAAGCTGTGGTCAAAGAGAATTGCCAGCAGGTATATTGGAAAATATATTGTCATGATTTTCACAAAGCAACTACATTCATCAAGGTGATAAAAATGATCATCAGCAGCTACTGAAACAGGAACAGAATAATATATTATTGAAACATTTTGGGGCTGCAAAAAGTTAAAATTGCTGATGATTTCCATTGGCCTTGCTCAAGTACTGTCCTTTCCCTTACCTCTTCATCTGGTATATGTTCAGTCAACAGGACTTCCAAAATCTCCTGTTTCAGTCTCTGGCTGCATCGACACTAGAGAAATAATCCAGCTTGACACCACTTTAACTTCCATGGCTCAGTGTTAAGGAATTCTGGGAATTGTGGTTTATTGTGACACCAGAGCTCTTGGATAGAGAAGGCTAAAGTCTCATAAAAGTACAGTTTCCAGAACTGCATTAAAGCACTGCATTATTTCTGCAGTGCAGATGCTGCCTCAGTCAGATATATATCTACACAAATATACACCTGACTGATATGGTGACTACCAAAGAGGAAACACTTTCTCAAGCAGCTGCAGGGAAAGTGTAGCCAACAAACCACAAATCGGGCCCCAACCATTTTCTATGTACCTGTGCACTCTAGAATATTTATTTTTAGTAGCGAAGTGCTAAATGCAGTATAGTTAATGGCAAAAGGATGTAAATGCTCTAAGTTCAAAATCATATTTAAAGCAGTTCCTTTTAATTCGGTACCAATAGGCAGTACTATAGAAGATATTTATATTAATTAACTCCAATTTAAGTACATTCAAGGTTAATTTTATATAATATAAATTTAAGAATAAATAATCAAGTATGAATTGGGAATTTTATTTGTTAACAATGGGGGGATATAATTTTTAATGATCAATTTTAATTATTTCAGCTATTTCATAATCAGTTTTACCCACATGTTACTATTTTTTAGTAAATCCAATAACATCCAAACAATGATACCTTTGTATCATCATAGGAAGGAGACATGCTGGTTTCTAAGAAAACATCTTGTTTGAATTGCAAATGGACATTAAATTTTCTTGACTTTGAAAATCTCCCAGTGACCACGTGGCCAAAGGGGGAGGTACCAGCCTGCAGATAGCCCTCCCTACCATCTAAGACCAAAAACAGAAAATGCAGGCCTATGACTAACATCTACAATTTCTTTCTCCTGTTTGCCTGATGAAGAAGCCAGTGTGACTTCGAAAGCTTGCAACATGTAATTGTGCTTTTTGGTTGGCCCAATAAAGGTATCATTGTTTGGAGGTTATTGGATTTGCTATATGGCCAACCCAGCTACCCCTAGATAAGAACATAAAGACAAAACGTATTGCCCTGAAGCACTTGGCCAGCATGAAAAGTGGCCATTTGCTCCATTTTTGATGCCTAGTTATGGACTGCACCAAGTATGCAGCTGAGCCTCAATTTCTTTAATATTTCAAAGTAAGTATGCGGTGGCCTAAAGTGGATCAGGACCACTGCACACAAGTCATGGAAATTTAAATCTCCTCCCTGTCATTTTCCTCTCAGATTTAGTCCAGACCAGATACATCCAATTATGGTTGGAAGGGGGAGACCCTGAATTGTCACTAGTAGAGATTCCTCTTCCCCCTTTTTTGAACTCTAGGTAAGGAAAAAGGCTAGCTGTGGAGGAAAATGTAACCTGTAGTGCATCCAATCCAGACTGAAACTATGCATGCTTACTTGAAGTCAGAAAGAAATTGGACCTCATCTAAGTATGTAGCTAACTGTATATACTCATCTGTAAGTTGACCTCACATATAAGTTGAGGGCAGATTTTGGAGCCAAAATTATGGATTCTGATATGAACCATTGATAAGTTTAAGGTAAAACTTAGGGCCATGTAACAAATGATGTAAAGAAAGAAGCAAAGGAAAATGATGCCAAAGAACTTACAAAATTCTGGCAGGTATAACTATTTGTGCTCACCCTAAAGGCTGGATGGATGAGAGAGTAGAGCGGGTTGGTGCTTCTTTTAGATTCTCCCTGGAAGGACTAAGCTCTCACTTTTCGCCACTCTGCTCAGAGAAGGGGATGGTTCTTTTTTAAAAAAAAATAAGAATTGAAATACAGTACAGTGTGCTTGCTTATGATGAAAGCCATGCAACGGAAATAAAATGGCGTTGCGCTGCATCCACAAGCCCCATTATTGTCAACAGGGCTCGAACATGCACACTATTTGCTTTTCACAGGGGGAGTCCGGAACGGATCCCTGTGTAAAGCAAGGGCACACTGTACTTACCTTGATCTGTGGATAAGACAACCCAGGTTTTTCTGGGTCAATTTTTTGACTAAAATTTCTGGACTTATGAGTATACATTATATCTAATACAGCTTTCAGTAATGCATAAACTTTTGGTGCCATCATGAAATTTTTTCAGCTCATAAATAAAAATGCAAATGCCATATGATCTTCTGAACAGTAAAGGTCAACTGCTAAAGAGGCGAAATACAATAAAAATGCTATATTATTAAAAGGCAAATTAAGACAATGCCCTTTATTTTTGCTTCACCTTTTTCACAAAATCTTATACAGGGATATAATGATGAATTCTATCTCCCAGAAGTATTTTTAACATCTCCAGAAAGTTAGCACATTATTGATGGTGCATTATTTGGCTGAAATAGAAAAAGAAGAAGAAAAGAAATGCACTTTCAATTTGATTACCATTAAAAACAAAATCATTCTGCATTTTAAAGGCTTCCATTTATAAACTACATTAAATTACTAGTTAATTAAACTTCACATCTCATACAAAAAGGATATATTTGTTTTCCTCAAGCAATGCATTTTTATTACAGATTATTTCTGTAAAGCTAATAACAAATGATTATAGTTTATTGGTGATTCATACTGTAAAATTTCATCCTTAGAGAGGGAAGCAAATTGACATTTCTGTTCTGAACACTAAAAGAAAAAGGAAAAGAAACTGAAGCACAATCAAGCCACTTCTGTTCTGTAATGCATTTTCTACATTGCTTACTCTTGTCCTCTTGATAGCTTTTAGGCAAGATGTTGCAAAAATATTACCCTCAGACAATGAATTTCTTAATGTCCAATTGCTAAAGAACATTTGATGCACTTGATAACTGGTTCTTTCTGAAGCTTGTCAGGCTCAAAAATCTTATTCAGTTATTATAGGAAGTGATTTCAGCAACACGTGAGTGCAAAGAAACTGTGGCTGTCCCCGGTGTTGTGTGTGTGCCAAGTAGTGCTTTCTTGTGTATTCTATCACACATCACAGACATCTGTAGAGAGGAGGCATCTCACATGCATCTGTACACATAGTAGCTTCTACACAGCCTCCAAGTTCAACATGGAATCTTCCACATGTAAAAGTGAATGTGTGAATGCTCCTCTCTTGCACATATATGTACTAGTAGGGCTAGTAAGGAGGGCTAAGTGATGCAAGTCACTTCGTATCATTGTATCTTTGTATCATTATAATCCTGCTCCCCATTCACATGTTGCAACCACGTTTTTCTTACAATTGCTTAAGGCTATAGAAAATGGGTAGATCTACAGATTCCATAGAAATGCTACCTTTCTTCTAAAGTGTGGTTACTAAGTTCTTTGGAAATAAGAAGAACCCTGACTATGCACTCATTGTTGAAAACATGCTGGAAAAATTCAAAGCTTTGGAATGCTCAATGAGTTTGAAAACTCATTCTCTGGATGTGCACTTTTACTTTTCCCCAGAAAACCTAGGTGCAGAAGGTGAGGAACAGAGAGAATGTTTCCATCAAAACATTGAAGAGATGGAAAAGAGGTACCAAGGATAGTGGACTGTTAATATGGTAGGGAATTAGTGCTAGATGCTTCATGATGAAAATTGGGAAGTAGGACCCAAAGAGAAAAGCAACAGTAGCTTCACTGGCAAAAGAAAAAGGGACTGCAAACCCTTCCGAATAAGGTTCAGACATACATAATGAATTTTTATTGTTTTTGTAAATACACATATTTAGAACTGACCACAAAATAGGTTTAATGTGGTAATTTTTATTTAGTTATTTATTTCAAGGATTTATACAGTATTCTGCCTTTCTCCCACAACAGGATTCAAGGCAGGTTACAATACTTGTTCACTAATAATTTCATTCAGTCACATATTACAACATTAAAATGGCAAAGCAAGTTGTGAAAAAACTATACACAATGGGAGAAGATCTTAGGTCATTTTTGGATTTATAATGTCAAATAAAACCAGCATACATTTTAAAAAAGTTTTTAAGACCCTCAATTTTGCAGGCCTGTTTTATTTTAATTTTTCCTAGGCTATGCAAAACATAATTACAAGTAAACAGACTCTCTCTACACAGACCACTAAATTCTCCTTGCCTTCCATGAAGCCATTGTAATCCATTCCAAATACAGATAGTGAGTTCGTTAAAAGTTTTAAGTTTTGCTCACAGTTCCATTTTTCTTTTCATCTAGAAACTACATTTTTATTTTATTTTATTTTATTTTTTTGCTTTAGTCAATTGCAGTTATTTGTTCAATGTAATCTGTGCAATTTAAATATTCAAGTGTACAATGTAAGTGCAATAAAGGTATGCATTTACTTTGTATAGTATATGAAGGTACAATATATGGTGTGAACAAACATTTGAACATTTTACATATCTTATTTCATTTATTTTTTTAAAAAATGGAAGACATGCCTTGGTACTGGCCATGAAGGAAGGGAGGTGAGGTTCCCCATGAATGTATTTATAGATGAGCACATCTTTACTACAGACTTCTTTGTCGAGTAGGCTTCTTCAAATTCACTTTATATTAAATTGAGGCAATTTCTGAAACACCATTACCATAGCAGAAAAAGCTTTTTACTTATAATATTTGGTGATGGCTTGAACTATGAAGAGTCTCAGAGTGCACACCTCCCCTGCCCCAAAATAAATGTCAATCCATTTTATGTCGATTTGATATTAAGACCTTCTTTTCGAAATCTAGGGATGGGGGAGAAATTATTCAAGTCTGAATTTTTGCACAAATTCAGACCTGAGGTGCTTTAAAATTAAACTAGAACACTGTTGCAAAATAAAATTAAATCACATTTTTCAGAATATTAGGATCCTATTTGTGATTCAAAAATACACATAAATATAAGGGAAAATAATCCACAAACTATATTATATTATGAGGAAATAATTTGCAAAAAGCTTACATACAACTTGTGTACAAAATATGAATAAGGAAACAAATGTACATTTCCATGAATAGAGATTTTCAGGAATTATATTTCATTTATTTCACCACATTGTAAACTAATATAAATGAGGGCTCAAAGAAACTTGCAGTGTATGGGGTAGATAAGAAATTCAGTAAAAGCAAAATCTATAGACTTTCTCATACCTATTTATATGCATGAAAACAATAATTACAGTCATTGCTTGAAACAATATATTAAACATGATTTTACAGCTTTTTATATTTATTCCTCTAGTGCATCAGTACTTGGAAAAATGTATTTTTGGGGAAATATCAAGGTAAGATTTCACCTTTTGAGCTAACTAAACATGAAAGAGCAGCATTATGTGACAAAAGAACTACTTCAAAGGACTGAAGAAACTTCAGAGAGCAAATGGATGAGGATGAAAGAAAGTGGCCAGTCAAGTATGACAAGGATCAGTATTAAGTCTGATTAGGTTCAAGGTTCCTTTTTTCCCAAACAATTTTATATAAAAGGAGAGGGCATAAGGAGGTTATAAAATTTGCTTACAGTACAAAAATTGATGGAAGTATGAAAGGAAACCATCAGATTAAATGTGCATAAAATATTACTTGGAATGGATGGGTTTATGCTATTTCTGACACAATCTACTTAAGTACAGATGACAGTGCATATTAGAGAAAGACAGAAGTGGTACATTTGTCTCATTCTCATCTGACATTTTCTGGCTTTTCAGTATTCTTTTCAGTTTTTCTCTCTGAAAGTAATAGCGATTATCATGTTTCAGGTTACTCAGACTGAATAAAGCAGGTTTCAGAATTCTGCCTATGGGGGAATGAACTAATATGTTTTTTCCCTGAAGTTTAAACCAGTTCATATCAAAATGTCATGACCAGTTCATATCAAACCGGCCAGGCAGCAGAAGGACCGACTTCACTACATAAGGTGCCTGGACACTACTCACTCATATCTCCCTTGTGTCAAACACAGATGTTTAATGATTAATAAATATTGCGTGTTATTTAATAAATGGCATGCAATACCAATCTCATAAAATATAGATTTTGTTTGTAACTTGGTTTGTAACTTTTATTAGTTTTACTAATCAGAAAGACCATTTTCAGAAGCTGGCACCATCTTCACTTGGTGATTTGTGGGAAAATCCATTTGTATAAAAAGAGACATCACATAATGAACTCCTTGTCAAAGAAATTGTAAATACTCTGAAACATTTATGTGTGTGTGTGTGCGTGCGCGCCATCATGTTGCCTGTCAACTTATGGTGACAACATTAATTTTTACAGAGTTTTCTTAGGCAAGAAATACTCAGATGGTACCAGACTTCTATTTTATTTTATTTTATTCTTACTTTTCTCCCAAATAGGATTCAAAACAGCATTTCATTCTTTTGGCACGAAAGTTTGATTGCCACCCAGGAAATCTCCAGTCCTTGCAGAAGAGGCTGACAGTCTAGAGCCCTCTATGGGGCAGACGTTTCTCAAGTCTGCCACAAAGAATTGATGTGTAACCTTGGCAAGCCTAGTAATTGGCCAACCTGGTAACATGTGTTGTGTAATTTGGCCAACCTGGTAACATGCATTATGTAACTTGGCCAACCTAGTAACCGGTCGGTTTGATGGACCTGAAATTCCTAGTACACGCTGATCTGATCTGCATTGCAGAGATAATGCATTTTGACACTACTTTAACTGCCATGGCTCCATGCTATGGAATTCTGAGATCTGTAGTTTTATAGGTTATTTAGCTTTGTCAGAGTGCTCTACTGACAAATCTCAGAATGCCATAGCACTGAACCATGACAGTTAAAGCGGTGTCAAACTACATTATTTCTGCCATGCAGAGCCATAGAGGTAGGGTGTGGCTTTGATACCCTCCATGATATAAAACCAGAAAGTTTCAAAAGTAAGCAAGGCCCAACAGGACACGCTTCGGCACGTGAGGGCAGGTGGAATCAGTATTTAAGGGCGAATTGCCCCCTATCCTGCCTCTTTTCTCTAAAGCAGGCTACCCTCCTGCCCTAAATGCAGTGTGAACTTGGTTGGTCACTTCAGCACCAGGTAGGAATTTTCTTTCCCTCTCCCCCCTTTTTTGCCTACCCCATACTGAATGCAGGGACTGGTAATTGGCTTGGGGTGGCTGCTAAATAGGTTTCACTGGCCCATATGGGGTTAAAGAACTATTTGGTGCACACCATCGTCAACCCTTTCTGGTGAAAGATTTAGGATCTGGACTCTCTAGACCACTCCAAAGGGGCGGGCTGGATGTGCCCAGTTTTCCTCTGGAGGGGCGCCACAGCAGCCAAACTGCACAGCGTCCCTCTGGACCAAAAAGAAACTGGAAAAACTGGGTTCTTTTCAGCACATGGGGATGAGGTCATTGGCACACTGTGACATATCCAAGATGCAAGCACAGCGCCCGGCAGTGCAGACGTGGTGCTGTACTTGCATCATGCACGTTCACCACATATGGACGGTGCAACGTAAAGATGGTGCTGTCCACACATGTTAGAGTTCTGGAGCATGTGGTTGCCGCGCGCTCAGGAACCCTAATTTTGGCACTGGCACGCCACTTTTGGCCAGTGTGTCTTGGGCCTCTTGAACAGCTTAGACAGGTCAAGAGATCTGGAGTTGTGAAAGAACCTGCCTTTGGGGTAGACATTAGGGTTTTGCTCTACCTTACAAACTCGAGGGAGTTTGGGGGAGAGCGCCTTATGTTTACCTTCCTAGGACTGGCTGAGGATGCAATTTGAATTATCGGATTTACCTCAGGGTTCAGTGTTTGTGCCCCAACAGAAGGCTGAAGAGGAGGTCTAGGATTGACACCTGGCTTCAGCTGGACCCACACCAAACTTCTCACTTTAACCAATTTCCTCAAGAGTTTTGAAGTTTAAGGTTGAAGTTCAAGAGCTTAGTATTAAATAGAATATAGGTCAAATAAATGGCCCTTTATTCATCCAATTTACATGTCTGGTCTCTTTATTTCATGGTTGGGTATCAATTGTCATCCAGTAGTCTACTTAGTAGGCAACTACTAAGGAAAGTCAAGTGCAAAGGCAGGGAATTTTGGAGATGTCTCATCCACAGAGTCACCAGGACTCAAAACAGACTTGAAGGCGGTTAACAATAATACCACCAAAGTCTACTTCAACATATACATGATTGCTGGTTCCATGGCTTGCATGCTCTGTGCACCACTAGCCCAAGGGGCGGCGGGGGGGGGGGGAGGATATCAACTCAAATACTCATCTTTGATTAGAAGTACTTCGCATCCCAAGACTTCAGGTCAGTTTCATATTAAGGCACATTTAGATCTGATGTCTAGCTTTTCATATTGATTTAAATGGGACTTTATTGAAACTAAGTGAATCATATAAACAATCCTTTGTGTTTGATTTAAAATATTAAAAGAATAGATCTTACTAAGATACTTCAGTTATTACATTTCATGCTCTCAGAAGAAAATGAAGGAGCTACTACATGGGGATTATAAGCTTTGCACTACATTTTTCTATGCCATGGAAAGTTCCGGAAAGATGCCAAATTAGCCTTTGGGTGAGGATTAGCATAGTTTCTTAACTTTTTGTTACTTTTTTTTTAAAGCATACCAACAAAAGTAAATCAATAGAGCAAGCATGAAGCAGTCTGTTAACATAATGTTAAATTCCATACCTCTGGAAACAATAAATCAGCCAAGCTATAATTAAACCTTCAAGCCTTGAGTACATTTTAAAGGAGAATCATAAAACAAAAATCGAGTAGCAGTTTTAAAGCTATAGCTCCCAGTCTACTGAAGACAATTTAAATTGCAACAGCATTATCAGATCTTAATTAAAAATATTCAGCAATTACATACCTGATTTCCTTGGGTCAGTATAATAATCTAACCATCTTTTCATAGAAACTCGTGAGTTTGCTTAATAAAAACCTATGAAAATTTTAAAAGGACTCCAAAACAGACAGAAAATAGTTTTCAGATTCTGCCAAATAGGATCTCTGTGATTCAAATTAGACATCTGTTGGCTTAGCACAAAGGATGTGATAATTCATCTGAAAATATTCTTTGTACTTTCTAAAAATATTTCAACTATGTCGAGGAGAGCAGGCTCAGGGCCACTTGTAACTGTACTTCAACCCAGTCCTTAGGTGCAACACAGGACTTTGTTAAAAGTTTGACATTAGCAAAACATTGAGAGTATCTTTGAAAATTTAATTTATAGTTACAGTTCCAAGACCTAAATGCATAGTTAGTTATCATTACAGTTATATTTTACAAAAAGTAATTGTCTCTTTTTAAATATTTCCTTTATTTACAAAATAAATTTCCTTTTATTTACTTAACAGTCTGATTAATCATCAGTTGTTTGCCTTAAAATTATATATATGTAAACACACTGTAACCAGATTCATTTTTTGTTCATGTATTTCAAATGTTTTTCCTTTTTAAAAATGTTCTTTACCTGTTCGGTTGTTTGTTAAGATGTACAACATAACATACAATAAAAATATTTTTTTAAAAATTTCTTACAAAATGGGGCAATCACAAACTTTGTAAAAGTATAAAATATAACCATCGATAAGTACTTGACAACTTGTAATGGATTGGATGAAGGAAACCAAGCTCAAGCTGAATCCAGATAAAACGGAGGTACTTATGGTAGGGGCCCCCAAACTAGGTATTGGGCTGCAACCTCCAGTCCTCGAAGGACTGTGTTTGCAGTGTCGGAGTGCTTCTTGACCCGTCGCTTCAGATGAGGAATCAGGTGAATGCAACGGTCAAGAGCACCTGTTATCAGCTTTGGCTGATACGCCAGCTGCACCCTTTCCTGGAACAAGGTGACCTCGAAACTGTAGTATATGCGCTGGTAACCTCAAGACTTGATTTTTGCAATGCGCTCTAAATGGTACTACCCTTGTGCCTAGTCTGGAAACTCCAGTTGGTATAGAATATGGCAGCCAGGTTGGTCACAGGAACAGCAAGGAGTGTCCATATAACACCAATATTGAAGTCACTCCACTGGCTGCCTATCAGTTACCGGGCACAGTACAAGGGGTTGGTTATCACCTTTAAAGCCCTACATGGCTTGCGCCCAATGTATCTAAGGGATCGCCTGCTTCCATACAATCCGGCCTGTACCCTCAGGTCCTCTGGGAGGAATTTACTACAACCCTTAAAGACCAGGTTGACAGCGACCTCCCAGAGGACATTTTCTGCAACCGCTCCCAATTTATGGAATGGCCTGCCGGACGAGATCCGTCACATTAACAATATAGAGAGCTTTAAAAAAGCCATTAAGACGGATCTCTTCCAGCAAGCCTTCCCGGAATAACATACTCGGCCACGGACAAGACTTCCCATCTAGTGACTCTGCCCATGATGATTTTATTTGATTGGTTGGTTTTTAATCTTATACTGTTTAATCTTGTTTTAAGGGGGTTTAAACCATTTTTTCATGTCCTTTAAACCAGTTTTTTTTAATTACTATTTTAATGGGAAAAATGAATTCTGCTTATTATATTAGTACTGTGAAACATTATTTTATGTATTAGAATGCTTGATCAATCATGTTTTAATGTTTTCTAACATTAACAATCCAGAGTTATTGAACTTTGATATGATTTACATATTTTAATAAAACACCATTTTGCTGCTAATTATTCCTATTGAATCTGAATATATGTAGACTATACCTAATAAAACATACAAAGTACTCCCAGAGATAGATGAAAATAAGAATAAGTTAATGTTAAACATTAGTCCTATGTATTACTTACAAGAGTATAGGACTATACAAATATAGGACTAAATCCAAAAATTAAGTAGCAAAATGAAGTTCAGATGTAATGGCTACCATCTTAAATAATAATTGTTCTTTTAAAAGTGCTCTTTTAAAGCAAGTTGTTTTGACTGAACTTATGTTAACTGAAAAACTTGCTTCTGAATGCATTACTTGCACTGTAAAATAAAGTGATTTTAAGTCATTTAAATTCCATAATTTAAATTTAAAAGTCATTTAACCAAGAAAAAAAGATAAGACTGCCATTTTCCTATTCCTTTTGTTTATACAAGAACTGGATAATCAAGAGGCAGTCATAATGCTACTCCAGTAACAATATATAAAAGCCCATTTATTTAAAGCATAAATGTATGCATGACTTTTGTAAATAATGAATTGTAAATATCTCCCCCCCCCCCCCCGATATGTTGATAGTCATCTGGTAACATCACAGCATGCAGGAGACTACTCAATAATAAAATGCATGTATTTACATAGTTTTCCAGTCAACAGACATCTTTTTAAAAAGTTGTAGAAACACTGGGTAGCACAATTATGCTGATTCTCATAAAAGCAATAATGGGGAACTAAAGCACAAGGGACCACAGACCTTCATTAATAAGAGATCTGCTGATTCGCCATGGCTTTTGGCCTTATTCTTACAGTAGTCATTAGTAAGGTCCCAAAAGGGCAAGCCTTGCTTAATACTCCATTAGTAATGAAGTGTTGTGTGTAACAGTATGTGCAAAGAACTGTCTTTAATTTACACAGCAGTGCAATGACCTTCTTCACCCCATTACCTGCAGCATAGGAAGTCACAAGTCACAAGACCACTGGTATTTCGCTTAGCATTAAGATTGCAGATATTCAAAAATACGTAACTCCAATCAACTCCATATTTTTCCTAAACCTGACATTCTGTATATTGTGTAATTGTTACTCTTCAATCAAGATCAAGAAAAAGCAAAAAAAATATTATTTGTATTGCTTTCATGTGTAAGCATCAAATATCTTGGCATGTTGGAATGACATTTAACCTCCATTTGCTGTTTACTCTTGGCACACTTTTTCGTTTTCTTCTGTCTGTTCACTGACATTTCATCTGTATGGTTGTTGTGAGTTGTGACCCATGTGCATTTATTGACAACAGCACAACGCTATATCCAATGTGGTAATGTTATGGCTATCCAAAACAAAATCACGAAAATGATCACATCCAACCAAATTAGCATCACTGAAGTCCACTATAGAAAAACAACATTGTGGGAAGAAGCAGCAACAAATACAGGACCAGATACAAATGAATAGCAAGGCACTTGGGGATAATTAATTTGATTGTATCAAAACTGTCACATCTAAATTGTGTATTGAAATCAGAGAACATTGGTTAAAGTCCTACTCATAACAAAGGTTGAGTGATCCATTTTTGTGCTTGTGTGAATAACAAGGCACAAACTTTGCTTCAAACAAGAAAATAATACAACAGAAAAATCCTCATCATGCAGATGCAACAGGGACGTAGCCAGGATTTTGGGAAGGGGAGAGGCGGTCCAGACTAAGTGCCACCATTATAATGGGGCTTGGGTGCAGCGGTGCAGCAGCACACACCATTCATTTTATCTAACGGAAGGGGGGTCGGACTCCAAGAACCCCCCCCCCCTTGGCTACGTCCCTGGATGCAATCAGGTCCAATGCCACTTAGTGACAAATTACATACAAAAACACTTCTTACCTCCAGCTTTTCTTTTTATTTAAAATTTTAAAGGAGCAATAATTGAGTAAATAAGTACTTTTGAACATTTGGTAGTTCAGGCAATCAGCCACAAAGCAGCTTGTGCCATAGTCTCAAAGATAGGGGGATTTAAATGCTAGTTATGCATTTAATGGCTTTACCTTTCCAGCCATAGGAAGAAGATGACAGCAGCAGTAGC
>NC_056527.1:68047744-68220494 GCF_019175285.1 Sceloporus undulatus | reverse complement strand
GCTCAATCCATCCTTTTGGGGCAGTTTGTTTCACCCCTATGTCCCTTCAGATAGTTTGGGCCCACATGTCCTCGTATCCTTCACCACTGTTTACAGTATGTTGTCTCTGTTGGGAGCTGATATTCAACAGCATCATCCTCCATCTGCAGGGGGGACTCAAAATGAGGGCACTTCCATCCCAATAAGAATTTTGTTTTCTGCCCCATGAAATTTCCCTGAATTGCAGTAATTTAAAACATCAGTGGAGCAATTAGAATTATAGTTTAAGCATCCATAAAAAAAGAGGTATGCACAGTTATCAAGTGAATGGAAACACAGCAATATAAAAATTCTACATGTGATCCCCCCCTTCAATGATTCACTCTCTGAAATGCTAGAAATTAGGGCACTGTACAGATGGGCCCTACGGGGCACCGTCACTATCTGTGAGGGGCGGTGCTTCCAGACGCGACTCGCACCTCACACGTGACGAGGGCATCAAAATGGAGGCGCCCTGTACATATGGGCACTGCCATTTTGACATGACGGACGCATAGCATCCACACGTCCCAGCACCTTTATGATGCTGCAAGTGCACCATTGGCACCTTGCGGTGTCACAAAGGCGCCACAAGAAGAACCCGCTTTTTGCAGGTTCTTTTTTCAACATGACGGAGCCGCACGGTTTGTCCACTGTGGCTCCCTCGTGGAGCAAACCAGGGCGGCGGGAGACTGCCCTTTTTGGGCCGTCTGTATCCTGCCTTGGAGACTGAAAGAAAAATTATTGGCTCATACAGACAGGCCAAAATAAAGCTGCTTTGGGTCACTTTGGAGGTATGATGTTTAAATGACACACACATCTTAAAAGGCCAGAAGCTGTGCCAAAGCTACACTGCAGTCCTTAGGACTGGAGCATGGCTTTGGTGTGGCTTCTGAGATCTTAGGATGCACGCATCATTTAAACAGCATACCTCCAAAGTGACCTGAAGCAGATTTATTTTGGCCTGTCTGTTTGGGTCCTAAGCTTTGAGGCAGAATTCTTATTTGCAAAGTGGTGGCATTGCACTCTTTCCCTGACCACTAAAGGAGCTACACTCCTGGCCAAAATAACCTGCTGTAAAATAACCATCATGGAATGCAATTGATCTTACTTTTGAGTATATGTTATTGCCTTCAACAGCTTAACTGGATAGTTGGAAATTCTTGCATGGGATGTAAACTTGTTCTTGTGCATTCAAAATAGAAATTTCCATTATTTTGAGGTTCAAATTTGATAAACTGGCTAAGGAGGAAACTTGTTTTTGCTTTAAAGGTATGTTTTAGCTAAGAAAAACCTTGCACAGGTTTAGGTGGCCAATCAAATCCTGAATCTTGCTGTTTTTGACAAATTAATAACTACATAGCTGTGACACCAATGAAAAAGTAGCAGATTTGGTTTAGCTTTCAAGGAACAGGTAGCAAAACAACAGAAGGAACACTGTCTTTCTCTGCTGTCAGAACTTGCTAGTACTTCATCAAGTACATTTCTTCTTTTCAAGATGCATTCTGAAGGTTTGTTTTTTCTGAGCTTACTGGGGAAAAACACAAAATAAATCAGCCTGGGTATGAGTGACTAAAAAGATTCATACTGACAGATGGGCATCTCTCTTGCATATCTTCTCAGCTTGAAGAAAGATTCATAGTTTGACAGATATCTTTAAGTGATCCTCAGACCAAAGATTCCTCACTCTTTCTGAATTTTTAAAATTCATTTATTAATATACAAATAAGTTACTGTTATCAATTACAAAACAAGGGAAAAACAGAAAGTGCAGAGCAGGAATAAAAAAAATTAAAAGCTTTTGCAGCACATGAGAAGATGTGGAGGATCCAATCATAATATCAGTATGCCATCAAACTTCAAGTGAAAAAGATGTTCAAAAAGCACTTGTTCAAACTTGGTACAGTATAAGCATGAGAAAGACCCAAAAGAGATTATTCTTTACATGCATATATAATGAAAGGGTGCCATACTGAAGCAAAACTGTGTTCTTAGTTATTTGTAGACGTGTGTAATTGATAGCTTCTCTAACAATGTAATATTTCAGACTCTGTTTAGTCTGTTTTAAAGGGTGCATTGTTTGCCAACCTCCATTTTCTACCTATTTCTAATCTTGCAGTTGAAAGCAAGAGTAAATCTTTACTAGAAAGGTTTTTGTTATCTTTTCTACATATTGATAATAATAGGCCACCATGGAAATTAACATTTTAGATAAAAACGTGGTCAAGATGGGGTGGTGATGAAGGTGGGATTCCTTGAAAAAGAATCCTGTAAAAGAGGGTTAATATTTGAAGAATTGGTCTATGACAGACCTAGTAACCTTCCATGTCCACCATATTCTAACTCATATCTTCAGTACACCCAGACAAATGTGATGCTAGAGTGTGCCCTGGTGTTTGGGGGCATGATTCAGGATACACAGAAACTTATTGTGGGATACACACCCACAGCTCATAGAGACATGGTAGCACATTGCTTGACAGTGTGCTGCAATCATTGGTTCACTTCCTGTTTTTGGAGCATTAACTCTTCTGAGAATTTATAAAGAAACTCTCTAGCCACATGGGATATTAGAAGACAGCCCCCACCTCAACCATTGCTTCTTTCCCCTAAAGTAAGTCTAGCATGGGAACAAAATTTATATTTTGATTATATTCCACCTCTACCATTCTTAGCAATTGAATCGTCTCAAAATATAATTCAAGCGATGGAACACCCCATCCTCCTTCTTTTTGATGCTCATATAATAATGACTTTGATAATCTTACGTTTTAATTGCCTGATATCCATTTTAATATTGATTTCTTTCTTCATATCTTTACTAGGGATTATTTCTGGGATAGTTTGGAATACATATAAAATCTTTGGTAATACCATCATTTTAAACATCCTCCCCCCCCCCCCTTTTTTTTTTTTTTAAATAGGATGTTGCTTCTGGTACTAGGTCTATTTTTTCCAGGCACTTTCAAATTTGCATGTATTGGGACGGATGCAAAATACATTTTAGTACCTTAAAAGACCCAAGAGCTTAAAAAACTAAATGTGAGGGCATTTAGCAGTTTTGCAGCTTTCACCATCTAGGATTTGGGTTCTGAAGACTTCTCTTAAAAGTCTGTGTTTCACACCCTGGGAATTCAACCTTGTTAGTGATAAGTTAAAGTCTGCCACTTATTTTTATTGAAAGCTAATCTTTAACACCACTTTCGCACACAGTACAACATGAAACTCTTCATGCTGGGAATAGATTTATTTAGTCAGTGGAAATGGGGCAAAACTGCAATTCAAATCATTTCTTTAAGCATTATCAACATTTACAATTTTCTTGAGACAGTAGTTTAAATTGAAATGTAGAAATATGAGAAACAGACAAATTTTCCTGTTCCTATGTATTATTTATTATTTTAACAAGACTATAAAATTACAGTCCAGTGTATAGTTACATGTGAGTTGCAGGGTAAGTATGCACAGGATTGCACTGAAGACAGTTTAATAATTTCTAAGGCCAACACAGGCCAAGGAATTTCCCAGACATTTCTTTCTATTCAGAACTACTCCTAGTGATGTAAGATTTATAAATAAAGAGTTCACCTTGTCCTGGAACAAGCCTGTTCCAAGAATGAAAGATGCAAAATATCCAGTGTAAGAAATGGATATGAATTATATATGTTTTCCATTATGCCTGAGCAGCACTAAGAACCACTCTGGAGAGCAAGAAGATTACTCTGTGCTGGGTTTGGGGAGAGAAAGGTAGTGTCCAACATTACTGTGGCCTTTAGAATGGATCACATTTCTTGTAAGCACTGATGCTTGAAGTTTACTGCTTAAGATCTTAATAAGTGGAATAGTTTGCAAAGCATTCTGAAAAAGAAACAAAAGATAGATAACTTGAAATTTGCATTACACCTAGCAAGAAGACAAAACACCCTTCTGTATTTCCAGCCCAGACAGCTATCTCCTGCCTCACAGATCAGGAAACAGTTCTGACCACTAATCAAACAATCTAATTATTTGCCCAGGACTGCAGCTCTAATGATGGGAAGCCTAGATTTATAAGGAAATCAGGCACAGTCACAACATAATCAACACAAGATACTTGCATTCTAAAGAAAAGTTCCTCAACTTGCTAGTTTATTAACGAATTCTGTTTTCAAGAAAGTAATGGGAAGGAATGAAGCACAGCACTCTGAAGAGTGGGCCTAGGGTTCAACATCAACATTATTACAAAAGACAGTCAAGACTCTTTGCATCTCACTAGTAGGACTAGGGTCTGCTGATTCCCATATCTGTGAGTTCATGAATGCCTTCTAGGCTTTTACTAGAATTAAAAGAGATACCCAAGACATAGAACCTATATTGGAACAATGTTCAACACCTTGGAGACTTCCCTCGAAGATCTGGAATGGATTCCTCATCCTGATAACATGGGAGCTGCCAGCCACTATTGCAGATCACCAAAGGAAAAAATTCCTTAGCCATCAATATGAACATGTTTAGCAACCACCAAAATGCTCATTATTGCTGCTTTCCACCATTAATCTCCTTCCCTGTTCTTCCAATACATCTCCCAAACCTTTATCTCACAAGCCCAAAGAGAGAAAGAGAGACTTACTTCCAAAATTCTTTTTTTTTTTCCTTACTGAAATTTAGGGTAGAAACTTACCTTAAATTTTTTTTTAAACTACAGTAAATGCTTATCCTGGAAAGGTAGTTTTAAGAACTATAATGACACAATGAAGCTGTATCTGAATAGTGGTAGGGTGATCCTCTTGGTCATACTGCAGCTTCAGCATGTCATATTAATTTTTCTTTTAAAATAACTTTCTGGGATTTGGGAGAAAAGGGAAGAAACACATTTGGCCTTCACATCTGAAAAGTGCAATGACTTTCATGCTCCCTGAGCATCATTAGCATGCTCTCCGCCCCTAGGGAATGAACAGCCCTTTGAAAGACCTCCTACTTCTACTGCCCGCCTAATACTGTAAGAATAATGGGGTGGGAGTGTCAGCTACTAGGCAGGGCACAATCCCTGGCAAATGAGCACACTGTGGGTCATCATTGTCCAGGCTAAACAGAGCAAATTTGTCAATCTTCCCACGCCTCCATGATCTGATCAGCTATATCGGTCTCCTGCCTAATTAACAAATCCAGCCACTTTCTGTGAGATGAGCAACCATGCTGGCAATGAAAGTGGCTATAAATAAATACAGTCATTAGGGATGCAGCCTGCCATTACTGATTTCCATTATTTATGAATTCCTGTAAGTCATTCCCTTTTGAAGCAGTGCCACCTGTCACTACCCTCCCAGCAAGGCAGGAAGGAGACAAAGTCAGGTTCACATTCTGTATAAAGTGAACAGTATATTCCCTTGCATGGATATTTCCTCAATGGATAGGAGAAGAATGTAATTAATCAGCCGTACATCGTTCATCAGCAGCATCTTGCTCTAAGCAATTGCCGTACTGTTTCTAAATTTAGTTTGGTTTGTGTAAATTTATTGGTTAGAGGGCTCTGCTCTGAGACAGACTCTGTTTTTTAGTTAATCAGTTTTTGCAGAAAGCTCTGCCCAAGTCAGGAGAAGGTCAAGTGCCTTTGCTGAACTGTGATACAGGTCAGGAACCCAGCTGTGTTAAGTAACTGATGCTTCTAACTACTGATGAATCAGAATAAGCTTCATTTTGTGGAAACTTATGCAAAAATGTTGATGTTGTATTCCTGAGGAACATGCTTTCTTCCAGTTACATCTGTATGCATATTTTCATGGGGAAATGTGATATGAAGTGTCCTTTGTACAAACAGAAGACACTGCTGAAGTAACAACACAGGGATGGTGCCTTCCAAAAGTGTAATTTGCCAGACATGTCCCAGTTTGAAGTCTGCAAATTCCAGAAATGATCATCACAAAACTATCGACAAACAATATTAAAGAATATTGCTGTGGAGGGAAGTTGCCAATGAAAACCAAAACACACGGTTGGAAGAAAGTCCACAACCAAACAGGAGTAGGGTTGGCCCCAAAGCATAAGGTCTGGATCTGACATCAATCAACCCCTGGTTGGTTAATGAACCGAATTGCTTGGTCATGGCCAAGCTTCAGGATGAAATGGCGCAATGAAAATGCCCTCTCAAGACATGCAACCGGTTGATCACATGTTCACAGTTCAGCCCCTAGTCACCAGGAGATGTTGAATTGATGTGGCCACACTGCATGCCCTCAGCACTCCCGGGTCCCAAAGGACTCCCAACCCAGTGCTACGCTGCCCTGGAAACCACCCACCAGATCCAGGATCTATGCAATCACCCCCATAAAGTTGTGACAACACAGTACTCTGAACCAAGGGTGGGAGGGTGTGAGAGCCAAGCAAGACTGGCACCCAGGCAGGATGTCACGTGGCCTTATATAGGCCTAACTACCAATCAGCTGAGCCCAGGAGACCGTGGCAGTCAATCCTCCAAAACAGCCAATGGCAGGCCTGCCTGGCCCCAGCAAGGCATTCTGGGAGCTCGAGAGGGCCTACCAGGCCCCCTGAAAAAGTATCCCCACCTGGCAGCAACCAGGCCAGCTCCGGTAAGTTGGGGTGGCCTCATTAATTACAAAATAAATGAAGGTAATATTACAGCCAATCTTGGTAACAAAAGAATAGGATTATATACGGAACCAAATAGAATGCCACAACTTACAACCAATAACAAAACACTCATAGAAGAATGCTCAAACTAGTATAACATATATAACAGGAAAATCAAACTATTAGAAGCTACTTCAGAAAATAAGGGAACAAAGAAAATGGGTACAAAAGGAATCCAATTTTGTCCTCATTTTCTTTCTTACATTATTTTCTGAAATAGCTTGTAGAAGTTTTATATTTCTTTTATACTTGTTATACTACTTTCAGCATTGTTCTACCTATATTTCATATTGGTGGTAAGTTGTGGCATTCTGTTTGGTTCAGAATATATTCATATATTTTTTTGTTATCCATATTGACAGTAATTATCACTGTCATTAATTTTGTCATTATATTCTTTAATTTTTTTTGTCTCTGGTTTTGTGATAGTCTTATGTCGCTTAGGAATGTGTGGTTGAGACCCTGCTCTGTTGTATTTGTTTTTGCAGATTCCACAGACATAGTCTTCTCCTTCATCTCAGCTTTAAAGTGACCCTATCATGGGGTTCTGTTCATAAGATTTGTTCAGAGTGGGTTTGCTTTTGTCTTCGTCTGAGACTAAGGGGCTGTACAGAGGGGTGGCTGGATGCCGGCCTTTCCCCCCCAGATCGGTGCCACAGCAGCCACACATAGTGCCACCAATCCGCTCCCTCTAGGGAGCAAAAAGACACCTCCCACTTTCATTTTCATTAAATCATTTGCAATGTCACCTTCAAATTCTCACCTTTAAGAAACGTTCATGTGTCAGAAACTCTCTTGACAAGAAAATGTTTAACTTTGGCTGGCTTGTGACAACACAGCCACAACAGTGCCATTTGCTATTAGTGATGGCAGTCTGACCCAAGATTAAGGTGGTGACAAACTAGATTTTGTTCCTGGATTTACTTTTCCCCACAAGAGGAAAAAAGAGTAATTAATTCCCATATGAGCAAAGAAAATCACTGGATAAAAATATCAGTTTGACGGTAGAATAAATCTTTGCCCATCCTTCAGGGGTGCCAGCCAAACCTAGGTACTGTTTCTTGGTCACATAATAGAATACTGAGAACTGGTAATAGTACAGGGAAAATTAATATTTCCTGATCCTATCTTATATATTGGGGATGGAAAGAATATTTGGAATTATTTGTTCCATGGTTATATGTATCAGTATTTATTATTACAGTCTATAGACCCATCAATGCAAACAAACAACTAGCAAAAATTGTATAGCATCAGATAAAATTGGCATACAGTGGGCCTTCCACATTTGCTTGGGTTAGAGGCACAGGAACCCCAGGAAACTGGAAAAGCCACAAATTAAAAAACAACAACACTGGGTGCTTTTTTTTTTACCTGAGAGAACACCTGTCTAAAAATCTCTAGGTCCTACAGCACGAATCTATGGTCAATGTCAGTCATAAGATAAGCATAGAATTGTGCTGGAAGACCTACAAATAACTAGAGAAGTGTTTTCTCTAGGAATCTCTAGGTCATCCAGAGTGATTCTATGGTCAACTTCCAGCAGAGTCACACTGGAGGACCTAGAGACTCCTAGAGAGAATATATCAATTAAATCCAGGAAAAATCAAATTCACAAAAGTTAAAGCTGCAAATGTGGAGGACCCCTGTACTCAATAAAAACTTTTTACATAATCTCACCAATTTTTGGAGTTTCCTTCTCTCTAATCTTAATTATCAAAGAAAGTAACTTGGCAACCAACAAGGTGGCATTAGAACATTAATTCTTTAATAGAATCTTAATATAAAATTTATCCAGTCAGCCACATAGATGGCTTAATAGAGGAGAGATCAACTGTTTGGGACCTTGGTTATAAAAAGTGCAAGATATTAAAATATTTGACATAGTTTTAACCTCCTGTGAACTACAAGGGCAAAATCTTGAAGACAAGGGTAACCCAGCATACCTAACATAAAGCAATTCTAAAGGGAAGGCATTAAATCTGTTCTTAATAAATAATATACAGCAATTAGAAACAAATGCTTTATATGGGGCTGAGCAGATGAGCCAGAATAGCACAGGCTGAGCCCTTGCTCTTCTGGCCTGGGTGTCATCTGAGTTGGTCCTTGGGTTGGCACGGGGACAGGTGGGTGTTTGCATGTCCATCCCCATGTCATCCTGGGGCCCACTACTGGCATGCATTCCTTACTTTGCTGCAATGTTGCCCCTACTGAAAAGCCCTCTGTCATCAGAAGGTGTTTGGTTGCTTGGGCACTGTTAACATAGCACTGTCAATGCAATTGGGTCTGACAACAATAGGTGAAAGACAAGCAGGAGAATGGGCGAGTCATTAAGCTGATCACCGGGCCATCAAGTGTGAGACTATGAACCAACATTTTGTATTGTATTAAGCTGGAGGTGATGGCTGTCCCATGTAGCAACTCCCAAACCTTCCTGTGGGGAATTTCCAAAAGTGATGTTTTCCAGGGGTCTTGTGAGGATGATTCATCTGCCTACCTGATCCACTGCTTTGAGGATAATGGCGGCTAGCCTAGCAAATCAGTTTGAGGTCATGGAAAACTCCACACACATCAAAATTTTAGAAAAATCCAGTGTTGCTAACACAAGGTGACTAAGGGGCAAAACAGACGGCCCCAAAGAAGTGGCTTGCCACTGCCCTTTTGAGCACTGGATTGGGGTTGTAGCACACCGCAGCCCTGATCCAGCATTTTTCTGGCCCCAAAAGAGCGTAAAAGGGGTACCTTTGCCATGGCTGTGGCACTTTTTGGCGTGCCTTTTGGCATCAGGTATCTGAATGCTATGCCAAAGGAATGCAGTAACACCACCTGCCATGCAGTCAGGTGGGCAGCATGATGGTGGCTTGGGGGTGGAGTTGGAGCATACAGTGTGCAGCCCCCGTTCCCCCACTGCATCCCAATGCCAACCCTTTTGGCCAGTCTGTTTAATTTAAAAGTAGGCCTTTGTCATGATTGAAAACAATAACTCGGATCCCGTATAGTTATCATCCATGACCTAATCAAATGAAACGTTTCTCCAGTTGCAAACATTACAACAGGGTATGAAGCAATGCTCTTAGGAATTTAGTGTGGAAGTTATCAAGCTTAGAATTTATTCCTTCAATCCGAATTGCAACAGCAAATAACAATTTAGATGCAATATTTGCATTGTAAACCTTTATCGCACAACAAACATTATGATTCCCTTTCATTAAGTAAACAACAACCTTAAAATAGCTGATTATAGCCACAAAATCTTATGATGGAAGACAAACCTAAGATAATAAAAATTTGGACTTGTACTAAGGGTAGTTTTTTGTGGTCAAAAAAATGAGTTTCTTGACACTTTGGAAATCCTTTATGGAAGAATAATAGACTTGTTAAATTTTACTCCATTTTCTCCTCATATTTGACATCTGGAGGTGTTGTGGAGGAATTATTCTGGGGGGGAGAGGGAAGCATGGGTTTTTCATTTTAAAAGAATATTACCTGTGCACTACATGTTTTTCTCTGCTGAATAAAACTGCTTAACAGTTCAGGACATTTGAATACAAGGCAAATACTGCAGAGTAATATTCATTTTCTTTCATGGGAGGGACAATCATTTGTCTTCTCATGTGAGGATAAAAATAGTAAAGGATATACATCCTTATTATATACAGCATGATCCAAAGAAGTAAAACACTTCTTTTTGGAATAGGCATAAACTGTTTGATCTACTCTTTCCCTTTCATGGTGTGTGTGTGTGTGTGCGTGTGTGTGTGTGTGTGTGTGTGTGAGAGAGAGAGAGAGAGAGAGAGAGAGATCAAATCCCAGGATTCCATGGGAGCAAGCCATGGCAGTTAAAGTGGTATCAAACTGCATTTTTGCACTGCACATGCAGCCATAGATTCATTTCCACACATCTATCAAAAATAGTTTTTCAAAAATAGTACCAAAAATCTATAATAGCAGGGTAATACATGCTGACAATATGAAGGTGGTTTTAGATTATTCTCAAAACACACAAAATACACTCACCAAGTGAAATATTTAAAAGTGGGCTTTCAAGGTTTTTTTAACCTCTACAAAGAAATGATTATTAATCATTTTCCCAACAAAATTGTTCATTTTAAAGGGACTTTCAAAAACAAGTTTGCAAATGTCTTCTTTTTAAAAAGTTTATTACAGAACAATAATAAAATAAGGTATTTTCTGAATAAAATCTGAAAACTTTGGGGGCATTTTCAGTTATTTTCAGTTATTTTAAGGGAATCAGTTTTCAATTTAAGGGAATTAGTTTGTACAAAAATCTACAAAGATGTACTGTGCACAATACATTTTTGTATAAACACGCAATGTTCTTTGTACAAAAGCAGTGAAACGGGGGGAACAAAAATGTGCTGTTTATTTTGGTCTTCTGCAAGTCTGAAAAACCTTGAGGAGGCTCAGTTTTTTTCCCAAAAAAGTGCTGGTTTGAAGCACTCATTTTCATAGAGAAAGAGAAAAATTGTGAATATTCTTTTTATCCCTGCTATTTAATGACTTGACCTCTAATTATGAATGCAATTAATGGAACATTCCATCATTCCAAAACGCAGGACTTTCTTATTGTTTACTGAAATAAACATGACTTAATAAGGCATATGAATAAAGTTTATGAAACGTACTGTATGCAGTTTAAGGAGGAATATTTAGAATACTTTGCCAAGGAGCTCTAGTGACTCAACAAACTACAACAGATTCCCTAGAAGGCAACCATGGCACTTAAAGTGGAATCATAGTGTTAAGATGATGATGATGAAGAAAAACAGATGGGGAGATGAGAGACAGAGAGAAAGAAAGAGGGAAAGTGCAGCAGGCAGATGAGGCTACTGTTTTTTTAAAAAATTAAAAATGGGTGAAATTAGGCACTTTACTAGATATTTAAAAACCACTTGGATTACTAAATCCTTGCAGGCCACTAACTACCAATTTAAATTTCCCTCTCTGGCAGAGTGCATAGGATATTTGGGGTTTGGTAGATTTTTTTTGTCTTTATGTTTCTAATAAAGGCCCAGTCCAGATGGGCCGGAAAGGACGTGCAAGGGGTGCCTCGGGGTGGTGCTTCCAGACGTCCCGCAACCCTTGCATGTGACAAGGGCATGAAAATGGCAGTGCCCTGTACACACAGGCACTGCCATTGTTACACAAGCACCGCATGGCGTCCGCATGGCGATGCACGCCATTTGCGTAATGAGTGTGCCACTGGCACACAGTGGCACACTCATTACGCCACTACCGCGGCGTAGAAAGAACCTGCTTTTTGCGGGTTCTTTTTCCGCCAGTGGGAAGCCTTGCCATTTGGCGGCTGAGGCTTCCTTCCAGTGGAAAACAGGCTCCAACAGGCCACGCTTTTTGGGCGGTCTGTACCCCGCCAAAAAGAGGCAAAACTACCCCTAACTTCTGCCAAGCAGCTCTAGATTTTCCCTTCACCTGACTGTTGAGTTTTGGTAAGGCTCTTGATCAGTTTTAATGCCCAGTGTTTATGCTGAATGGCCCCAAAACAATTGGTATATTGGCTCATGGAACTGCTTCTGAATTGGGAGTGAGTGATGTCTCCTGCCCAGGGCATAACAAAAACATGTTGCAAAGGGCTGGATCCACCCCTTCCAAACCACTTTTCATTCAGGTCAATGGGGGTTGCGGGATGGACGAGGAAAAAGAAAGTTCCAAAATACTGGCACTGCAGCACTTGGACAACATTGGCTTTTGATTATTTTGTTTTAAAGCAGCTCTCTTTCTGAACGTCAGTCTGTTTTGGTTCTTTAATAAATATATTGAACTAGAAACTGTAGCTGATTTCTTCTTCTATCCTAGTCTCCAGGTTGCCTTTGCCTAAACACTGGACTACATGCAAGAAAATATTAAGCTAATTTGAAGAAGTTTGAAGGCAGTTCTGAAAATCTCTCTCTCTCTCTCTCTCTCTCTCTCTCTGACTGTATTATTGCCCTCCCTGCAGGCAAAGAGAGATTTTCATCCCCAGGTGTGATGGTGGGGCTGCTTCTGAGGAATGTAGATAAATAGTGTTTTGCACATTGTTTTCCTCATAGGGTTGGAAGGGCAGACATATCCATTTGTCATAGTGTGATATTATATCTTGGTAATGGGCCATTTATTAGCACTTGTTGATGTTATGTCATGAAGTATTGAATAAGCATTCATGAGCCAGCCATTGATAAATGATCACAAGTGAATGACTACACACATAAGTGTTTTATTGAGGTAATGCTCCATCTGTTGTGGCTGTGATGTCATCACCTGATGCCACAATCCTCATATGGTAAACACACTGACTATGACTTTCTCAAATATTGTAATGTCAAGTACACTAACCATAGCAGTAAAGGCAGAACACTGCTAAGATACAGGCATTTTAACTGATCCATTAATTCTACTGTATCAACAACCTTCCACTTAGAAATAGAAATAATACATAACAGTTTTTTTTTTAAAAAAACAACCCTCTGTAAATGGGATTATCAACTGTGTCTTAAAGCTTTTTATTATTCCTAACCCATCCAATTTCAGTTTAAAGTCTCTTCTATCTCCAAAACTAATTCATTTGTTATATTTAATGTTCTTTTTTTATATACAGTGGTACCCCGGGTTACGAAAATAATTCGTTCCGCCGCCGCGTTCGTAACCCGAAATCCTTCGTAAGCCGAAAAAGCCATAGGCGCTAATGGGGAAAAGCCGCGATTTCGTGCGAAATAGCGCCGAAAAGCACCAAAAAATTTTTCGTAACCCGAAATAACCTTCGTAACCCGGAACAGTTTTTTCCTATTGATTTTTTTCGTAACCCGGAAATTTCGTAAGGCGGTGCTTTCGTATCCCGGGGTACCACTGTACTCACAAGCCCAAAAGAGTATTCAAGAAGTATGAATGAGAATATCTCCCTAGCAATTGTTCAGGCCAGTCAATATTGCTGCTGAATGCTTCACCATCATTCTCCTTCTATTCTGCAGGAATTGTTTTTATAAAAAACTCTTATTTCTGGATGTACCCTTTCGCTTTATCACAAGTTAAAAATCTGTTTTCAAATTGTAACTTACTTGTGAAAAGTTCTGTAAAAGAACATCTGAATCCTGATCATTCTTTTTATTTTATTTTAATGTATAGAGACAATTTTTTAAAATGGTCAGGATTCAGATATCCTTTTTCTAAATTTTAACAAAATTAAACTGCATTATTTTGAGTATTTCAATGTATTTTAATGTACACATAGCCCATTATCCAAAATCTGTGAAACAGACAAAAAAAATTGAAAAATATCTATCCTTTCCATTGAAATATATCCAATATATCCCACAAAAGGTGTTCTCATTGTATTCAACTGTAGTGTTCTTATGATAATAGTGCAATTAGCATTTCAGTAGCATATACCAATCTACACATTATTGTGTTGCTAATAACTATGATAAGCTTAGCCAAAATGTACAGATGAACACACTTTAGCATTATACTCCCAAAATGTAGGATTTTCCTGTTCACCGTCAGTTATTTGTTCTCATCACATTTCCTATGGGAAAAAATATTTATTTATGTGCATTCAATTTACTGTGTAGACTATTAGCTGCTCTGTTCTTCTAGAATGAAAGTCTGTATATAGAATAATTGCTCTGTCAATCATGCAACAAAGATCAGTTATGAAGACAGTTTAACAACAACAAACAGAACAAAAAAATCCAACAAAAGCAAAATGGCACATAACATTTTAAAGGAATGAACAGTAATTGGTTAATAAGCATTTTGCACATATTATCAAATATATAAATTTATCAAAGAGACAGATGGTGAGAAATGTCTCTTGCAAACTATCTTCTGGATCTCTGGAAATAACTAGGATATAATTGTTCTCATTTATTATATATGGGACTTGGAAAAATCCCTAACTCTAAAGATGCAAAATTGAATTTTGAGCCAGATAGCTGATGCACAGCATGGTTTATAAAATATTATCACAAATAAAAAGACTGAATCTATTGCTGGGACTTAAAGTGAAAGCTTTTGGAATGTACAATGATAAGATTCCTAGATTTTGGGGCCCTGAGTCTCTAGTCATCTAGTCATAGGTCATCTCCAGGCAGGAGAAAATGGTATAAATTCTACAGTTTTGGTGGACTCGTCTCCAGGCAAAAAGAAAGGACTGTATGCAAATCTCCCACGTCAGCTATTAAATAAACAGTTTGCTACAATTTTCAAAGCTGAATCAATCTGTTGCTATAAGTTCCAAAGACACTCCAGAGACTCTTTGTATTTATTCAGTGGTGCCAGGGATCACCTTCCACTCTGCTCTGCATCTACCTTCTGGCTAGAAACAAGTGGGCTAGGTTAAATGTTCCTTATCTCATCTACCTAAGTAGGTCAGAAGGAATAACCCCTCATTTTACCTTGATAGTCTCCCCCCCTCCCCCCGTGTATGATAGTAAGTGTATGTTTGAATGACAAGCTGTGAGCAAGTGAGGTAGATATTTAATGCATAACACATAATGGCATTACCAGGGACCATCCCTAGGGTTCGGGTTTTGGTCTGGAAATCTCAGGACCTGGGACAATCCTGAATTGGCAACTCTATTCACCAGTTTTCTTTGTGATATGATATATAGGATTCATCCCCCCCCCCTAAAAATAACCTGAATTATAGCAAAGAAGAGAGGAAAGGGAGGTGAGAAATAATGGCATACCAGTTGGGTTTGTGTGAACAGGGGTGAGCAGCATCTGGACCAGAGGCTGCGTGGATTCCCTAGCCATTTTTGCAGCCTCACTGCTGCCACCTTGAAGGATAGTGGTGTGATGGCAGAGACAACCCACACTTGGGACCCACCAAAAGTGTGATTCTCCTCTACACTTGTGTGTAGTTCCCAAACATCTTGCTTTACTCAATATAGTTTTTGAAACCAGGAGTTTTTCCCAACTTTAGGCTACTGCTCTTTCACAGAGAGAGGGCTCACAGCAGGATCCAGGGAATAAAATTGGTTCTCCAACCCACTGAATATGACCACCCTGACAGTCCTTATGTTTCCAAAATTTGGAGACCCTAACACACAACTGCTTTAAAGGTTAATGCAGTTTTTTTCAAGTGAGGCCAGAATTTTCAATCTTTAAGTCCATCATTTGACCCCAAGTATTTTTAAACATTAAGCTGTACTAGCAGTAAGGTAGGGCTGTGCTACTGGCCATAGCAGATTGAACAAAGAATTGTTCTGTATTCATTCTGCAACATTATTACAATTGCAAAGGGCTCAGATATTTTTCAGTGCTTGTGGAGTATTCCTCCTTATACATCATGTCGTGTAGGCTTGAATTATCAATGTTTTATCTGAGGATTTCTTGGCCACTAACCTCACTAGGAAAATAAACTGGCAAGCAACATTATGCAAATGATCCCTAGCCAGTCATTAGCAGTAAAACATTTGAGTCATGCTACATTCTCCCAGTGTACACTGTCATTGCTACAGTGCTCAAATCCAACAGAAATACTGATCCAAAATGCTTTATTGGTGGACTGATATTTGGTGGTTTGTTATTTGCAAGGGGAAATAAGTACAGCTTCATAAATAAAGCTTCAGCTTGGTACATAACTGTACTACCTGCTGTGGAATTTGAAAGAAGAAACTATTCACTGAGAGTTCTATGTATGAGATGAAAAACCATCTGATCCTAACATCTGCCAAAAGATCCATTTTCATTTCTTTTGCAGAACATGACAGCAATGTTGCCTTTTGAAAAGAGGAGTACTTACAGTACACTTTGTAGCACACTGACTAAGCTCATCCAATGAAGCTGAATGGTGGGAGATCTGGGACAGTGGAAAGGAAGCACTTTTTCACACAGTCATATTATAGCATTTACTAACACTGATTGTAGTCATAGCCACCAACATGGATGGGAAAATACATGGAAAATAAAACTGGCATTCATGACAGTTGTAAGTTTCTTCAGAATCATCTCTGAATGCTACTTTCTTAAAACAACATCAGGAGATAACTAATGTTAAGCCTGCTTTGCTCTGCATCACCTCTACTGCTTTTCATGGCCTTTCTTGGATAATGTTTCTTTGCTTTGAATTCATTGCTGCTGCTTCTAGACTTACAGCCTTACAGACCAGTGATAAATGTCGGCCTCAGAGCAGAGTAGGGGTGTGGTGTCCACATGACACATGCCCTGACACTGTCTCAATGCCACCATTATGCCGTGAGCCCAACACACAGTGGGTGGTATCATGGCACTCCTCTGGCACTGCATCCAGATGATGCAGAGCCAAAGGAGCATTGAGAAGCCACGGTGCCAGTATCTATGGTGCCCTTTTTGTGCTACAGAAAGGCCAAATTGGGGTTGCAGCATGTTGTTGCTGCAGCTCCGAATTGGCTAAGAAAGAGGGGACTGCAGGCTGCTCCTTAGAGGTGGTCTGTTCAGCCCCTTAGACTATCTCTGCACTGGACCATGCTGTTTCCCTCTAATCCCACTTGGCCCTGATAGCAAGGCAGCTTTCCCATGTGCAAAGCAAGCACTCCAAGCCAGGCACAACACCAGGTCTCCATCTACGAGCCCAGGCTTATATAACCAAATAATTCATTACAATTTACTTAGCACTTTACTATACATGTTATAATTTCCCCTTTCACTGCCAGATAGTGATTATTCTAAAATGTGCTTACTTTTAGTCTTTGTCTACTTACTGCTCTCTCAGAGTCAGTTTACAATGCCATCCATAAAGCCAATATCAGTTTATTAGGCATATATTATGGACTGATAAATGCATTAAAAGTTAAGCATCCCTTTTTCCAATGGTCAGAGTAAGTATTGAGAATCACACTCCTGGTATATGAGTCAATGTGGCAGATAGGCTCTGTGTTTGGCATGGTCAGTCAAATGTGTATAGGCCTCCACACAGTGTGCCCTTGGTATCTGCTAGGGTTTGGTTCCAAGCCCCCAATAAATATGGAATACCTGGATGCTCAAGTCTCATTCTATACCTTCACATAATAAAATGGTGTCCTGTATATAAAATGGGAAAATCAAGTTTTGCTTTTGTGTGTGTGTGTGTGTGTGTGTGTGTGTGTGTGTGTGTGTGTACACACACACACACAATGTGGGTGGTTGAATCCATGGATATAGAGGGCTGTTTTAGTTGTTTCTGTGTGCCTTCAAGTCATTTACGTCTTATGGCAAACATAAGGCAAACCTATCATGGAGTTTTCTTGGCAAGATTTTTTCAGAGGTTTGCCATTGCCTTCCCCTGAGGCTGAGAGCATGTGACATGTCCAAGGTCACCCAGTGGGTTTCATGATCAAGCTGGGAATTGAACCCTGGTCTTCAGAGTCATAGCCCAACACTCATAGAATCATAGAATCATAGAATTGCTAGGGCCATCCAGTCCAACCCCCTGCCAAGCAGGAAATCTAAATCAAAGCATCCCCAACAGATGGCCATCCAGTCTCTCTTTGAAGACCTCTAAGGAAGAAGACTCCACTACACTCCGAGGGAGTGTGTTCCACTGTCAAACAGCCCTTACTGTCAGGAAGTTCCTCCTAATGTTTAAGTAGAATCACTTTTCCTGTAGCTTGCATCCATTGTTCTGGGTCCTAGTCTCTGGAGCAACAGAAAACAAGCTTGCTCCCTCCTCAATATGGCATCCCCTCAAATATTTAAACAGGGCTATCATATCATAGCAAGTGACATAAAAGAACTACAAACCTACAGCTTCTCATCTACAATGAAATAACAGGAATTTGAGGCTAATCCAAAACAGACTTTATACCTGGGCACTTTCATATGACTCTTTCATCTGGCAAATCTTATACTTGAATTAGACAAGGCAATACAGTGTTGTAAAATGGGGCACCAGACCGTGAAAAGAAACAGCCTTTACATTTGGGTATGTCTGACCTGTATAAAAAAAAATCACTTAACTTTTCTCTGTCTCTCTCTGTTTCATTTACTGGTTTATAGGCTACATGTTCATCTTTAGGAACAGGGATATCTACATATCAAGACATGACCATCACTGGAATTTACTAGCTATTCGCTAGTTAAAATGAAGAACAAAGCAACACATAAGTGAAAGATAACACATGGTAATTTGGGTGTGTGCATGAGCCATCAGAACTTGATCATCAGGGAATAATGCCCACATTCCAAGAACAAATGCAAGTAGCACAAACAATATGCGGGGCTTTTCATGTGAAAAGATGAGCTCCCATGTTCAAGAGATAACTGCTTACATATTTACCCAAGTGTAAAACTAGATGTTAGAGCAGTATAATTTATTTATCAATTTGAAACCCATTCTGATTTCTATGGCCTTCTCTGGATAAGCCAAACAGCCCCCCCCCACCCCACCCCACACACATTCTGGCATTGTTATGTTCAGATGACCCTGGTTCTCATGTGGCTAGTCTAGACATCTGACACATCCTGCACCAAAACTGGGGCATAACAAGGTGAGCATGAATTTTAAAAGCTTACATGTTTCTCCAGATCTTCTGGGAAGATCCAAAGCTCTCAGTTTTAGTGCTACAGTGGTTGTCTGGGCAGACATCCCATCCCTACTATTGCAGGTCACTTGTTCTGAGGTCAGAATGAAGCACCCAGTATGTGACCTTTGCTGGATACCTCATTTTGACCTCAGACTGAGAAACCTAAAGCAATGGGGGAACACAACAGGTAGCTCAGGGAGACACCCATGTAGACAACTCCCATGGCATGGAGACAGAAGTGAGGGTAGCTATGGGTTAGGATACTCTGGGCTGCCTCTGGAGTATCCTGGCAAGTGCAGGCAAGACCTCCGTTAATTTTTTTTTATTGATATACATACAGTCTAAAGGAAAGAGATGAGACATATGCTGATTCATTTTATTTGAGTTTTTGGTTATCTTTGACAAGGTAAGAATCTTGCAGACATCATTTTTAAAAATCACATTTGCTTGTAAAACTAAAGATCAGAAAATGTTCCTTTTTTAACTGAAAAGTGGGAATCTTGCAGTTCCATCTCTAATTTAAGAAACCTTTTTTTCTCAGATGTTAACTTCAACTGGTGTGTTGAAGAAGAAAAAACCCAAACAGTAAAACAAATGTTATGATGTTGAAGATAATCTCAACATTTAGGTTTCATTCCAGTTGAAGACAGAGCTGGGCACTGCACCCATTTGATTACTACCAGGCTCTTAGGAAACAACTTTGTATGGGGTGATCAACTACAATTCTGCTAGTGTGTCACTGTCTGCACTCAAAGCCAACATTCTGACCTGTTTCTGACCACAAAATCAAGAAAGTGTAGTGATCTCATAAACTGTATTATGCTTCCTCAGTGATGGGTCAACTGCAGGTCAGAGTTCTTGCTAGGAATGTCTTGAGATATATGAACAAGAAAGCTATATATGAATGCCTGACACAGCAGTTTGGAATTGGTTTGCAGGCAGCTTGCCTGGTTGACTCTGGGGTGAAAGCACCAGGTTAAATGAAGTTTTAAACACTGATGGACGCAGTGGTCCTTAACTCAGCTTGTCAGTACAACTGCAGCTCTTAGGATATACTTGCAAGATTGGCAGCCCAGCAGTATCCCAACCTTTGAGAATGCAGATCAAAACCTGAAACCTAGAGATAGGTCATTGTGATGTAATACAGGTGGGCCCTTGCCATGTCACTGGGACAAAACAGGCAAAGGTTGGCAGGTGGTTAAGAACTGTTTCTGGGTTAGCTGCTTTTTGGAAAGGGACATGAATGCAATCTGGGTAAAACACAATTAAGCAGGTAACTGGCAAGCCAGATTCAATTTTTTAAAAAGAAAAATCCAAAGTATTTCTCACTGGCCAAACAGTGGCAAAATATGCCTAACAGCGCTTGCCGTTTCTGACATTCTACTGATACCTGCTCTTTTCCTACACATGGATTGTCTCATAATAGGGTATTCAAGGCAAAAAGCATTCAGGAGTGGTTTATCAGTGCCATCTTTTGTGCAGTACTGTCTGCCTTGGAGTTAGCTAAAGTGCCATTGCTGTTGTTTTTCAGAAATCCTTTGCCTGTGTTACCTTTTTCTCTGAAGATGCCAGCCACAGATGTTGGCAAAACGTCAGGAAGAAACTCTTCTAGAACATGGCCACATAGCCCAAAAAACCCACAAAAAAACTATGGATGCTGACCATGAAAGCCTTCAACTTCACATATCCTAAATCTTTAACCAAATCAGTAAGTGATCTCTAGATATATATATATATGGAAGATGATACAAGTGTATCTATTTTTGGATAAGTATGATATGCAAGTTTTCGATTGGGAAACAGGCAAATATTTCTTGGACTGAATACATTAAAAAACGCATCCAGATTTTTCTTAACACAGAATGCATCACCTAACACAATTCCACATCCCTAGACCAGTATATTTAAACAAGAGCCAGCAAAACATAATGAGGCAGCTTCATTAACACGATCATCATCTTATTAATAATTCACAAGTTGGCAGAAGTTACAGTACTAATAGGTTTAGAATGCATAATTTTAAACAAGAAAAAAAATCTTACAATGATCATTAAGGTGACTGCAGTGCAAGTGCATATGTATTTGCATTTTCATAATGGATTTAGAATCTACTAATATTGAAGAATATGATTTTTTAGCATGTGACTATTAATTAGTCCTTGCAATAAAATACAACTGAAACAGACTTTGGTGTCAAAATGTTTTCAAGTGCTGCAACGTCATTACTGGACTTTTCTATAGTTAGATCCAGGAAGGCCACGTTTTTGATATAAACAGGATTCTGGTGCTGGAGTGGTTGGGAAACAGAGCTCTTTAGGAGTAAAGACAACTAGTTGTGGATGGCTCTGGGAGGCACAAATCTGCAGCTTCAGATATGTCAGGATCCAAAAGTATGAGATATACAAAGATATTTTTAAAATGGTTAAAGAAGATAAAGATTAATTTTCTGGGTTCTGAGTTCCAAAGTAAAAGGAATTGCTTCTGTGTAAGGACTGGGCAGCCTCACATCTTGCAACATCATATAACAATATGAAGGGTCAATTATTATGAAGGAATTAAGGACTTGTGTGAAAGTTATAGCAGCTCATCAAAGTTCTGTTTGCCTGGTGATCAGTATTTTGGGTTTCACACCATGATTAGTAGTAAAACTTTCTTTCTCTAAAATTAGACCCAGGAGTTTATCACACAGGAGGAATTTCTCTTAATTTCAAATGAAAAGAAAGTGGGGCCAGAGCACATTCATGTGAATTCGCTAGTTCAGTGAATTTACGTGAATTCGAACTACGTTCGAACTGACTTCTCATTGCCTGAAAATAGCTTGCCATTGCCCGAAATTGTGTGTGGTAGTCTATCACACAATAATGTGAAACTCCATGATTGCGTTCGGACTGACTTCCCATTGCCCGAAATTGCGTGTGGTACTTATCATGCAATAATGTTAAACCCCATGATTGCGTTTGGATTGTCATTGGATTATACTCCCCAGTCTCTTCAAAATGCATCAGAGTGGAGGTGATTTCACCTCATTTCACACTTAACCCTTCTTTAGTTCAGACAAATATTTTGAAAGTTTGACCCAGCTGTGATTTTTCTATATGCAGATGCACAATCTTGTAGAGAAATGTGAGTGTGTGCCAAATAGAATTATCATCATTTCCTCCCAGTTCTGCTTCTTCACAGAATTTCCTCATCATGTGTAAATTGGTCTTCAGTGATGACTTGCACATTTACAGACATCACAGGTAAAACCATTTTCACGTCACCAGTGCTTTCCAGTGCAGTTAGTTCACACTTTAAACAGTCACTTGAGAAATTTAGCTGAGAATATTATTACATATGTGGTAGATGCTCTGAGCCCAAATGTCTTAATAATTCTGAAGCCCTATTCAGGGGTGCAGAATGTATATGGAGGGGCTAGCCTGGGTTTCAAATTTTGCTGCCAAAGAAGGTCCTTATCCTTGGCATTGGTATCACATGCTGCACCAAAGGAGCGCTGAAAGCCGAGGCACCAGTGGCTATGGCAGCCTTTCCGCAGCACAAAAAGAAGCCATGGACCTGCCGGGTTGGGTGTGTGGTGTGCGGTTGCTGTATCCCTAATCTGGCAGGGAAAGGGAAGTCGTCCCGCTGACCCTTAGGGGTCATCTGTACAACCCCTAAGAAGGGTTTCTGACTCCCAATGTTTAATATTAACAAAACTAAAAGGCTTTCCCCCATTCTCTAAATGGTGGACTTTTGTCTAAGTATTTGTTCAGTGGCACCCTGTTCCTTGATTTTTACCATCTGTCTACCTTCTTGAGCTACCACCTTGCTGTTGGCTATGGCTGATGAACCTCTGAATTCTACAAGACACCAGCCTGTGAAATAAAATACACTCTTCTCCTGTCCACCTTTGTTCTTACCTTGACACCAAGACCACAGTATGAGCATGAAACAGGGCAACACTTGAAGTGTGGGAGGAAATAAGGTACACTGCAAAAGGTGGAAAGGTGGAGAGTTTATATTACAACTGTAAGGCAGGAAAATTCAAGGTAGCTACCAAATAGAAGAATGATATAAAGAAGTTTGGGATAATGAAAAATTAACAGGTAGACTTAAAGTTTAAAAAGGATGATGGGAGAGGAAAGATTATGAAGAGGTATGGAATATGTTTATAGAGTATGTTACTTACTTACTTACTTACTTACTGTATTTATACCCACTCTTTAGCCCTAAAGGCTCTCAGAGCAGCTTACAGATAGTTATTCAGATGGTTCCCTGCCCTCAGGCTTACAATCTAAAACAAATGACACAAAAGGAAAAGGAAATGGTGGTGGGGAAGGGGATCAAATCCAGTGGTTCATCTCTCCCTCTGAGGCCTGGACCATGGCAGATGGACTGGAGAGAGGGCCTTCTTCTTGCTCTGGCTAGCCCTGATGGAGTTGGGCCTGCCTTTTCACTCCCTCCCAGGCCAGATGACAACTGATGGCATGGAGGGAGGGCTTTTTTATATAAGAAAAAAGTGGTGTAAGCCTCCACAAGAGTCACTGCAAATTTGGAAAACTGATTAGTTAAATGGTATATATATGGGTGAGGGCTGCACTTTGTAATAGTGTTGAAAAGATTTTTGTATAATGTTTGGTGTTTAAGTTTAACTATGTGTGTTTTTAATTATAATAAAAATAAAAATTTAAAAAAAAACTACAACTATAAGATTAATAATGATAGGAAACTAGTTACTTCCAACCTCTGCCCAGAAGTGAACCTGCCCAGAAGGATGAAATTTTCATTTTAGCTCTCTGTATCCACAGGCCTGCCCAACTTGTAACCCATAGAACTGGACACTGTCATCAATCACTTTTAATGATCCAACAGAGCCAAATAAACCAGAAACACATTCTTCACTTCTTTCATCATGTATATAGCAAAGGAAATAATTTTTTTGTCAAGCTGTCTTTCAAAAAAGGAAGCTCCAGGATTTTTCAGATCCAGAGCTTTTTTGGACTATCTCCAGAATCATGCTTGCTGAAGGGTTTGAAAACTTGTAGTCAAAAAGGTAACTTTCCCAGGCTCAGCCCAGAATAGACCACAACTTTGTTTTGTAATATACCCAACACTTTCGTTTCTTAGAGATGGCACCTGTGTGTGGATAGAAAGTTGAGCAATTTCAATAAGAACCAAAGCCAGAAGTATTTCTGTGATATTACCATTTTTAGTGTCATTTTTCTTTAATTCTCTTTTCCAAGCCACTAAAATGTTACGGTTTTTAATAACATTGGCACTGAATGCTGAAAGTGTTTTTCTGATATATTAAATACAGTTGGGATGCTTCACAGGAAGAAAAAAAATACTGACTCAGCTTCCAAAGCCTCCGTGAAAGGCAAGCAAAAGTGTGTGCTCTTGATTAAGGCCAAGTCAGGTTCAATCTCCTCTGGCAGTCTTCTGAAGCTCTGAAATTTCTAACAAGAAGTTTTATGTATTTAAATGCTTGTTCATTAAAGACTATAGAGGAAACACATATAAAATCAACACAAAGATTATGTGTGTACAACTTTAAAAGAATAGTAGGTAGAAACTTTGGCTATCAAGATGCCTAGATTGCAACATCCATCAGATGGAGAAAGCAGAGCCAATGATGAGGGATGCTAGGAGCTGCAGTCCAACACCATCTGGAAGGCCTAGGCCACAACTTACTTTTGTATAAAAGATCAAAAACAGAGTAAAAATGTAGATGCCTTATCTATTGCTTCATTGCTGTCCTGTCCTCTTCTCCCAGCCCTAGCCCCTGGCACAATGATAAAACCTATGATCTGCTTTGACAGCACCACACACTCTTGAAGGTTCACACAGGCAATAGGGTTGAAGATGGTCTCTTCCATCCTCCCTCTCCCCAACTCTATCTCATTGAGATGATGTAGACACTGTGCCATCCAGAATAGATACCAGTGGGGTGGATGGATGAACCAGTAGATCATACCCCTACAGCAATTTCAGATAAAAGTCAAATCAGTGACTTAGGGCTGAAATAGATAACCACAAAGAGGCGGCATGAAGCTACCCTTCCCAAGATGCTGCAGGACTGCAGCAAGCAGAAGCTGCCATCCCAAGGGCACCCTCAACAGCTGGCCCAAATAAGAGTGGAATAGATGCACTCATTTTTGGGCCGGGTTTGGTGGCTTGGAAGCAGCTTCAGCACATCTTCCATCCATCTTGGGAGGGGGGTGTCATCTAATGGCCATGGTCCCAAGCCAAACAGAAGCTAGCTTTTTTGGGCCATCTGTTCAGACACTTAGTGCTTTGTCTCAAATGAGAGCTTTACTGTGCTGCTACAAATCTCTTTTTGGTTCCATTGGCTCTACACAGTAATTTGTTCTTCTGCATGTTTTTAACAGATCATACAATAAAATGATGATGACGACGACGACAACGATGATGATGATGCAAAGTTCTCTTCCAAAATTAAGTGTCATTGAGTCCAGCATCCCAGATAATTGGATATAGGGTTGCAGCTTTACAGTCCTCAAAACGTTTCCCCAAATGTTAAAGTATGCAACAGTCCAACTACACTCTAGCTGGAATATTCAAGAATATTTAAAATATAATAAATCTGGTCTGTCTTCAAAGCAGTGACTGCACCTGGCAATATTATGTAGGGAGCTGAGGAGGCATCATGGCATAGTGGTTTGAGCATTGTACTCTGGAGACAAGGGTTCAATTCCCTGCTCAATCATAAAACCCAATGGGTGACTTTGGACAAGTTACATGCTCTTAGCCTCAGAAGAACTCAGTGGCAAACGTTATCTACACAAATCATGCCAAGAAAACCCCTTGATAGGTTCACCTTAGGGGCATCATAAATTGGAAATGACTTGAAAGCACACAACACACACACACACACACACACACACACACAGAGAGAGAGAGAGAGAGAGAGAGAGGTCGCCTGGTTTTCTAAAACATGAGCATCCAGTTGCTGTCCAGACTGTCACATTAATAAATTATAGTCTCTTCTTTATAAGAACATAGAAACAGCAAAACAACTGCACGTATTAGACATTAGAGTATAACATCCAGCTAGAGCATGTTTTGATTCACAAAGCCTTGGTTTGTTTAAAAAAATAATAATTTGCATTCTTTTCAAATGCTACTCTATCTCAGGGTCAGCATCAAAGCCTATAATAAAGAAACAATTTCACAAATTGGCTTAGTGTGAAAAGGGGTGAGAAATTTGCATATGCACTTATACAAAGAAGGTTTCTCATGTCTGTAATAGAAAACTACAACCTTCTGTTTGAGCAACAGATTTGTGGCACACAAGGAAAAGGAAGGAAAGGTCTTTATGTAAGAGTTTGTCAATACGTGTAAATGAATTCTCCTGACTGGGTACCTCAGCATGCTAAAATTAATGTGTGTGTTCATCTACACTGAGTTGGAAAACAATGAGTGTTTTTGCTCCCGGACTTAGCTATTTCATTATTTCCATCCCTGACTGGCAATTCATTTTTGACAAGGTCCTTATCACATATTGAATAAGGGCCAAAAGGTGGGTAATCTTGCATTGGACAGTTTTATTTTTCCTGCTTTTCTGAGTAACATCTTACTGTCATCCTTTTCATGTCACAATTCAAAATCAGATAGCAAAACATTTTTTAAAATTACTGCACAGAATTTTGGTGCTCATTGCTGACCAACTCATTGAATAATGAGACCAGACACAGAGAGCTGGTTTATAAAATGGGCAACTTTATTTAACTCAACTTAGGCCCGTTACAGACGGGCAAAAAGTACGTGCTGCACACGTACTAGGGTTAGAAACGGGCGTCCTTTCCGGATGCCCCTAACCCTAGTACACGCTCGGGGCATACAAAATGACGGTGCCCATTCTACATGGGCACCACCATTTTGACGTCATAGATGTCACGTGGCAGAAATGGTGTCGTGAGTGCGCCATTGGCGCTTTGCGATGCCATTTCCACGCTGCAAAAAGCAGCTGCTTTTTGTGGCTTCTTTTTGCTCCGTGAAGGAGCCACACGGTTTGGCCACTGGGGATCCTCCGCGCAGCCAATGACGGTGCCGGCAGACCGCCCTTTTTGGGCAGTCTGTAAAGTGCCTTATTTAAACTTATTTTTTCGAGAACTGCAAAACACCAGGGGGGAGAACCTTGTGTAGGAACAGCTGGCGGATGGTCTGCTCCAAGACCAATTCCCCAGCTTCCAAAGGGCGAAAACACCTGGGCCCCAAGAGCAATACATAATTGGATTGCTCCCCGGCCGGCCCGCATCCAGAAGACCAACCCACGACTCCCTACTTAACTCGCCAGACTTAAGTGAGGGTTTAAATCTCAAGCCAGCCCCAAGGCAAGTCTCTTTCCCTTCACGTTTACTCGCAAGACCTAAACGTGAGTTCTAGAGACGTAGCTTCACCCTTTAGGAGGGTTCCAAGGTGTTCACCAAAATGTCTATCTCCCCCTGCCTATGCGTTGAACCTATTTATGACCACACCCATGCCAATTGTCAAAGTCCTCAACCAACAGTGTGGGGTAGGCGAAAAACCCCTGGAAAGGGGAGAAAATTCCTACCCTGCCCCAAGGCGACCAGAATTAATTTTCACACTGATGTTGAGGTGGGAGGGTGGGCCAGTGTTTGAAGCCAAGTGAGAGGAGATAGGGCAGGTAAGCCTCAAGCAGACTAAACCCCGCCCCTTCCTCTCCCAACAGCCAGCAGAGCATGCTGTTTTTCTTTAAAATGCTGGTCTCTCTAATGAGAGGCCAGCAAAATCTCCACCCCAGCCCAAAAGGTTGGGGAGAAGCATTTTCCCTAATGCACACATTCTTTTAAAAACACATTTATCCTTTTGACTTAAGTGGGTGGACATAATTTTTACTTTTAAAATTGCATTTTTATTGTGTACAATGTCATCTGTATGCAGTTTCTATATGTATTTTATTTCTTTGCTAAAGTACACTTACACCTTGGCAATGTATGGATTTCCAAGGCAGAATGGACTTTTTCCTCTTGCCACTCTCAGGAGATGATAAAATGCATTTTTAAAGAAATGTTGTCTTACTAGATGTCGAGAAAACTAAACTGAGGCTGTCATATTTTGGACATAACATGAGATGACATGAATCATTAGAAAATAATACAATGCTAGAAAGAAAGAAAGAAAGAAAGAAAGAAAGAAAGAAAGAGCATCTCTCATTCACAGCTCACCATAAGTTGAAATCAGCAATGGAAAATAACAACAATAAAGAGAAATGCAACTAATACAACCCTTAGTTATAACAGAAACAGTCACTAATCTTTCTGTTTGTTTCTACCACAGCTAAGCCACCCAGAGTAAAAAACAAATGAGAGCCTGGCATAGCTTCTGTTGCTATTCACTCCATGCAGAAAAAGATGCTAAAGATTTTTGTTGATATTGTGGCTACACAAAAAGCAGCAAAGGTACATAAATGGAGTGCCTTTAGGTCAGTAGACATTGGGTAGTAGTTGGCTGCCAGTTGCTGATCCCAGTTTCAGTACTTTTGTCAAAGTCTGCATCCATAAGTTCAATTGTTTGATCATTTCTTTTTGAGCAAAATTGTAAAGATGTATTTGCACATATCTATGAAAGAGATGAAAATGATAGCTTGCAAATTTATAGTAAATCAATGTTTTAACTTTCACATTTTCACATTTTCCATCATGGTCCAAGGAAAGATATAACTTCTCTTTTCCCAGAATAAAGAAAACTGTCTGGTTGGAAAGCTATGATTGCCTCCACCCTAGAGGGAATTAACCAGTCTTGCAAGGCACAGATAGCGTGGTTGAAAATACTATTGCTATCTTAGCCACAAAATACCAAACAACAGTTTCAGTTCTTCAGGGCACCCCAAATCCTACATTGCACATCCTGGTTTACGTCAGATGCATTAGAATCATTACCCATTGCAAGAAATTGACTGTGAAAATGCCTTTGCATTTTGTCATCCTGCTTTCAAAAGTCACGTGCTCCCTCTTGTCTTGGAAAAAAGAAAATGCTTAGCACAGAATATCTTCCTGTACTTCTGATCATTTCAATTTGTCATTAAAAGACATTCCTTTGTACTGTACAGGTTTCTCATCATTCAAGATATAATTTAACAGAAGGGAACTTTGAGGGAAGCTCCAGATACCCAAGACAAAATGAAATATTAGTTGTGGTATGGTTTTAGGGAATCCCTGTTGATAGACAGAGTTATTGATAGATGGAGGTATCAGAACAAGGAAACCTGAGGTAATATTAGGTTGATGTAAAATATTAGATGAAAAACCCCTGTAATTTGGCAGTAATTTTCAGTTTCTGAACAATGAGGAATTGATCTAATTCCATATTGAAGTTACTGGATCAGGAAACATGTTGCTGGGCTGTTCCTTTTTTTGATTGGATAGCCAACATGTCATAGAATCATAGAGTTGGAAGAGACCCCCAAGGGCCATCCAGTCCAACCCCATGGCATGCAGGAACTCTCAATCAAAACATCCCCGACAAATGGCCACCCAGCCAGAAGGAAGGCAGCAAAGAAGGAGGCTGTGATATTCTTCAGATCACTGGTACTTTTGTCTCAGCCTGACTGATTTTAGTATGTATTTATTCCAACACAAATGACATTACTTGGCCATTATACGGGAAAGTGCTATTTTTAGTTTAATAGCATTTGTTACAGAACAGATTTGTTATATGGATGTGACCAAATGGCATGTGATGAAGTTCTGGGATCAAACATGGCATTTGTTGCAAACTTTGGTATTATTTTTGCAGTGAACATACTGCATTGTGTCAAAGAAACATAACATAGTGTCAGTGAAGTATTGTTAAACCATCTGCCGAAGTACTTCAGAAGTGCCATTATTTCAGCCATTATTTGGAATGGCAGTGTTCAGATCTGTTCATCCACTATAATCTTGTCACTTTTACTGTTTCTTAAATTACGGACATATAGACCAACCAATAAGAGTTGTTTTGGTGGTCTGTTACATCCTATGAAAGAACGTAACTTTAACATAAATAAGTTAATATTCCCTGTAAATGTTAAAACCTTGCATCAAAAACAAAGGAAACTGGGTTTTTCAGGGCTTGGAAAAGTTACTTTGTTGTGTTACTACATCCAGAGTACTCTAGTCAGCATGTTAATGGACATGATGGGAACTGTAGTCCAGCAAAGTGATGTTTTTAAATTCTGCAACTGTGACTGCAATTGTAGACATATGGTAGGGTAGAAAAAGATAAGCAGGGAGATTAAACCCTTATAACCAACAATGCACATGTAACTCAGTGTCTGTGAATGTAGACAAAATTGTGAGATGGATGAAACCCAAAATATGTAGCACCAAGGAAGACTGTACTATACCTGCACAAGTATCACCAAGCAGATGTGCACAGGCTATGTATGTGCTTCATAGCAAAGGAATTCACAACTATAGTAAGATATATTTCATTGAGTTAATTAATGTCCTGTGACATTAATGTGATGTTAACTAATGTCCTGGGGTAGGAGAATTCATCCAGAATTGGTAGACCATTCCCCCTCCCTCCCCAAGCTTGGTTCATGAGCTTTACTTATATAACTTTATTTGGCTTTAACATGATAGGATATATAGCAATCATCACATTGTGCAGGATACTAGTAGTGCAGGAGATGCCTAGCAACTATCTTTATTCTCAATCCTAATTATAATCCCAAACAGTGTAGACCCATTAAATCAATTGTTGCATGATGAGACAACATTTTTATAACCCCATTGTCTCAATGAATCTACTCTAATAGAGATCAACAACAGAATTCAATAACCTGTTTCACAATAAAACAAGTCATAACTTCTCCATAAACATAATTCCATCCAACTAGCCTTATTGCTTCAGAGAGGGAGCCCTCTCTGAATCACTCTTCTCTACAAACACTGCATCCCATACCTTTGGGTTGGTGAGATAGTTTGACTTCAGATAAGTTCCATACACAGCTCTACAGGTCCCAAAGCTTGGAGTGACAAGTCTCAGGAACCTTTTTAAAAGTGACTTAGATCGCTCACCAGTGTTCTTAGTTATCAATGTTACATATCCTGCATTGCTTTACTACTGCAGTCAAGTGACTTGCCAAAAAAGGATTAAACACCTAGTTGCATCAACTGCCACAACCCTACCAAGGATGCAGAGTAGACAAAAACACTGCCCCATTCACCCAGTCAAAAAAGTGCTAATTTGGCCAAGGAGTGATCAGCTAACATTGTGAATGAGGTGCCTTGACCACAAAAAAGAGGGGCAGAGTAGACTTTAATGGTCCTCTTTAGCTCTGTTTTCAGAGCATGCATCCATATGCACATGCACTATACTCATCCAGTCAGCCTAACCCCATCTGTGACATACAAAACTAAGAGTGAATAAAACTTTCAGTTTTGTTTTCCACCTCAGTTTTTATTTTATTTTATTTTATTTAAAAAAAAACACCCAAGTTCCTTCTCTTTGAACTATCTAGGAGTTTGGGCGGTTTTTAATTTTCCTTTTTAGATAATTAATTGAAACAACATTTTTTCCATTTCAAATTCAGTGATTTGAGGCAGTAGATGGATGTGGAAGATGAATTCTTATGCTTGCCTTCCGCATACATGATAAAGATGGCAAAGATGAAGAGTCTCTTGGGGGAAAAGTGGTGGCAACCCTAATTCAGCACGAAAATGTTGAATATCCCTGCTCTCTTTTGACTGACAGGTAAAAACATTTTTGTTTAAACAGGCTTTTAATGTGTAGTTGTATGCAGGGAGGCTTCTTACCAGGGTGTGTGCTTTATTTTAACTTCTGTATGCATTTTAAATTATTTTATACCATTTTAGTGTAATGATTTTTAATCATTTTTAAAATGTGATTGCTTTTCATTTATTCTTTTTCTCGGTCATCTTGAGTTTCAGTCCAAGAGAAAAAGTGGCCTATAAATGAAATGCAAATAAAATAAAATAAAATAAATCTGTCACTATCTCCCACTTAAATTGAATTTCTCTCAATTTAACTTTAAAAAAAACACTCAGGTTCTTGCCATTAAGATTATGAAGAAATTCCATATTTTGGCAACCTTTATCATGTATCAACTGAACTGAAAGTCTCATCCAGCATTTTAGGCAAAAGGAGCATGCATGTGTAACAATACATTTACAATTTCTGCAAGGAAATTCTTTCTTAAGAAGAGATCTGCAGAATATTATAAAGCATTATTTTAACCCAACATACTTTGCCATCAGTAGCCAGTATGATGCCTCTAAACACAGCTTGTTAAAGTTACCTTTTGGATCACAGCTCTGAGAATTCCTCCTGCCAGCACTGGTTGGGGATTCTAGATAATGTGGTCCAAAAATAACTAGACAGTCAATGAATAAGACATATATCTTTCCGGTTATTTGTTCCTCGTGCATGGTATAAGAGGTATACTGCCTTTGAATTTTGCAGTTCCATTTTTCCTATTATGGCTAGTAATTCTTGACAGATTCTGGTGCTCTGAAAATTACCAAGGCACATTTGGTAGTTAACAGAATCCCAGTTCAGTGTTATAGGACAGTCACATAAGTTGTGTGGCTGTTTAAAGTACCAATAAGTATAGTCTTTAACTAGATTCTGTTACTAGACTTTGTCTAGCAGTGAGACTATTCTGAGGCAGAGGAGATGCCCATTGCAGTGCAAAAAACATGGCTGGATTGGTAGATTAGTCTTTGATACTAGCAACAAGGTGGTCTTCTTTATCACAAATGAGACAGCAGCCTATTTCAGGAGGTCCTGGACTGGCTTTGTGGTCTACATAGCTCTGTGTTCCAACATATGGGAACAACTAGGGCACCTGGCAGTAATGATCCAAAGGCTGCCCCTGTCAGTATCATCCCAGAATTCAATCCTTCCTCTCTACAGATGCCTCCACAATTAGAAACCAGGCCTGTCTTTCTTGATTCTGCATTCTTGATTCAGTCTAGGAACTTTTCTTTTGACCAAGAAACTTTCTTATTGGGCCCAAACCTGCTACGTTGTTTCTATCACCTTTTTAAAATTCATTTTTTAGAAGCAGAAAGCTTTACAAGCATTAATCTCCAAAGCAGAAGAGCCAGCGCAAAGCTACATTCTCATTAAAAATGACAGCAGTACAATTTCAGTTTGATGTCTCTATATGTACTGGATTAATAGATGCTTCCAGCTCTTTACATTTCCAAATTGCCATGAAATCTTTCATCACCCCAAATTCATCTCTCCTTCTTTAATCAGTACTATGAAAGAAAGAAAGAAAGAAAGAAAGAAAGAAAGAAAGAAAGAAAAGACAGGCTTGAAAATACTGATTCAGTTATATAAACGACAGACTAAATTTGTAAATCACACTTTCCCTCCTCTGGTAGCAGGCTTTCTTTTCTGTTACCCTCTGAACTGTAGCAGAATGTCAAACATGCCACAAAATTTTGCCAAACTCTAAAATATATTGAGCACTGTCTTTGTCTTTGTGGGCTTGTATAAAAGAAAGACAACAAGGGCATTCTTTTTACCTCCTACATGCTGACTTGAAACAATTGTTGCTATTTCTTGATAATTTTATGCTCTGCTGACAATTCTGTATTTTTATTACAGAGAGGAGTTGCCGTGGAACAAACACAACACACAGCAATTGGAAGGAAAAGGCCACAATTTTATTTAACACAACTATAACAACCAAAACGTAGGGTTGGCTCTAAAGCATGAGGTCTGGATCTGTCATTCATCAACCCCTGATTGATGGATGAACCCAAGTACTTGATCACGGTCAAGCTTCAGGATAGCAGAGGGATAGACTAGTTAAACGCCCATCAGTTCTGGTAACTGACCATGCGATTGATTGCATCTCCGCATATGCGAATGTCCACATCTCCATTCCTTGTCAACAGGGGACACTGTATCGATGTTGGCCCTGCAATGGCAACACCGCATCACTCACAGCACCCCCGTGTCCCCATTGTACTCCTAATACAGCACTATGCAGCCCTGGAAACCACACCCACCAGATTCAAGACCTATGCAACCACTCCAAAGTTGTGACAGCAACCCTGCTCCCACAGAGGGAGGGTGGGTGGGGTGAGCCGAGCTGGTAATAGTGGCAGCCGGGGCACCATGTGGCCTTAAATAGGCCTCTTATCCAATGGGAGGCCGGGCTAGGGTGGAGGACCCGCCTCCCGGCCTCCCCACCAATCCCGGGCGGCACCTCATGATGACGCCGTCCAATCGGTAGGCACTTCCGCCTCCCGGTGACCCCTGGGACATGTAGTCCCAGCCAGCGGGGGTGGAAGTCCCTCCCTTTCCCCCACCGCCAACCAATCACGGCTCCAGCTGCCCCACACACAGGCTCCTGGGGATGCTCAAGCCAGGGAGAGCGTGGCCGGCGGCCTCCTTTCACCTTAAGACTATTCCGTGTTTCTGACAATGGAGGAACATTTTCCAGAATTTTTCCTTTCAACTACGGAAGCATTTAATTCTTGTACCAGATTTCCCAATATTTACTTGGAGATGTTAATATGTAGGACCAAACCTCTTGATGAGACACAGGTACCTCTGTGCCCTCTCAAATCCTGACCTCCCTGTGTTGGCAGGACCTCTCCACAATGAAGAGAGAGAATAATAGTGTTTGGCTGGGTGATGTCCTAGTACTCCATGCAAGCAGGAATGTGGAACACACAAAGATTGCAAATGCAATTCAGGTTTCTCATTAGACCTTCTACAACAAGAGATGGAGGTTAGAAATGCAGAGCTGGCATCTACACCTGAACAAGGCTATCTATCAATTTATTATCTATCATATGAAGGGGAAAATGCAGATATATTACTTTTTTGGTGATGTCAGTTGAGATCAGGCCATACCTTTATTTGGAACTGTTAATCGTTTACAACACTTTGGCCTCTTTTGAACTTTAATGCTCTGATGCTCCAGTCAATAAAGTGAATGGCAAAGGAATGTGGATGGTGCAGACCAGTGATTTATAAAGTGGGTGATAAGATCCAGGGGGTTGTGGAAAGATCCAGGGGGTGGTGAGAGGGAAAGGGGGCAGCAGGGAGACCTTTAGTCAAAGTATTGGTACACAAGAAAGATAAGGGGAACCAGCAGACTTTAGGACCATGGTGGGCATGAAACATCTTCTAATGGTCTCTTAAAACCACAAGGCAGCCTCACTGATCATTTCAAGTGGTGGTGTCTCCCATTCTTTGCCTGCCTGCATGTGCTCACTTCCTTAGCTGTTGCTTTTACTGGTGGTGGCAGTGGCAGTGGTGGCGGGGAAATCTTGAGAGGCTTGGGTGCACTTCTATGGCTTGGAGTGACACCATTTTTGAACAGACAGACTGTAGCAAATAGATAGAGCACATGGCAGGGGAGGAGCAGTAGCAGAAAGGAGCTTTCAAAATTTAGACCCTGTTTATGCCTGTTTAATTCATTTGTGGGCTTTACTGGGACTTGGCTGGCAGATTGGAGCTGCTCTACTGCTCATCAGACAGGCTGAGAGAAGAGGTAACAGAAGAAGCAATGCTTTTGTATGTATGCAGGGGCACTTGAAGCTGTGTGAGGAAGACATGTCTGATGAAGGAGAGGGAGGAATATCTGAAGTTGATTCTTGGAAAGAGTCCTTCACCTTGGGAGTGGCTCCTGTACTTAAAATCTCTTCCTTTCCCCATCCATTCTAGTCTCCAGTCCAGGGCCTGAGGCCTCTGTAAACCCCCTAAACTCACTGGCTGTACCCATCTCTGCCCCAATGACGAAGGATTGAGAGTCCTTCCTCACCAGAGAGGCAGTTCTTCCTTGGTACAGATTGCTTTGGGGGCAGCAACCGAGCAGCTGGCTAAGCAGTGATTGAGAGGCCTCTTGTCATGTAATTTTTACTCACTTAAAGCTAAGGGCCACAAACGTGCATTGTGGAATGGAATGAACAGTTCATAAGTATAGGCTCTGCTACAGATATTGCAGTTTCGTTATTATCACTGTACCACTGGCACAGGTGCCAGTTACACAAAAAAATTACATAGTTTTATTAGTCATTGTGCTCATAAGAACAAGAGAAGAGTTGTGATGGATCAAACAGCAGAGCTATCTAGTCCAACTTTCTGTTGCACAGTGGCTAATTACTGTGTACTTAGAGGAAGTGCACAAGCAGAACATGAGTTCAATAACACCTCTAACATACATCCCAGCAGCTCAAGCATACTGTCTCTGGCACTATAATATAATAAAAAATGGTCTTCAGATTATCTCTTTTGCCCTTCCAAGGCCATCAACCATTCGGTTCTGTAGGGAAACAACTTTCCACCCAATCACCTCCCCCTGCCATATAAACCCAGCATAACAGGAATCTTGTAGGGATGGGGAGAGGGAGATATATAGATAAATTTCCGGAAGACCATGTGCACTGTACATTGATCTGAGTCCAGAAATTGTATTCAAATGTGTCAGGTGATAATATTGTTCAGTATATTAATACATCTTATTTCACAACTTGAATCCTATCATTAAAAACATATTCCTGGCCTCCGATTAAGCCCCAGCATGATTACTCTGATAGCTCATAAAATTATTATTCCATTCTCGAGCTGAATGTTTCTATATGAGCTTGATGCCAGTTTCTTTAGTATTCTGATGAGCTTGATGCCAATTTCTTTAGTTTAATACAGAGATAGACTGTCACCTAAAATAAGCCTGCAGTTTGTATTAGAAATCACACTGTCAGATTCCTACCAGGTTTTACTCCCCCTACCTTCTTTAAAATGACAGATGCTTGTGGAACCATACAAAGAGAGCCATGCTGAAAGTATTCGACATCACACAGTGATGAGAGGTACCTAGATTAAGCTTTAACACTCAAGGTTTAATAGAAAACTAAAAGCAATTTCCTTCTCCAACCAATATAGAAGATATGAATTAAATCCTATGTCTGATCAAACCTCATAATGAAGATATTGCTTACCAATGGTGTTTTATGCAAGGCAACCCTTCAGTAACCCAGTAATAATTACTTTTCTAATTTGTTGGAGTATAACTCATGTTATAAGAAGGGTCATCACATCACTCAGATATGAATCATGAGTAGAAGCTCTTCTGCAGAGGTAGCTCCCTACCATTAGGCAAAGTAAGGAAGGTCTAATCAGCACTGCAGAATTAATGCAGATTGATACTTCTTTAACACCCATGGCTCAATGTTATGGAATCCTGGGATTGGTAGTTTGTTGTGGCACTGGAACTCTCTGACAGAGAAAGCTAGATAGCTCACAAAATCCCAGAATATCATAGCACTGAGTCATGGCAGTGAAAGCGGTGTCAAATGACATTAATTCTGCAGTGCTGATTAGACTGAAGTCACTTCAAGCAGTATATGTCTTCCAAGATGTCCTCCAAGCATTGGAGGACAGAGCTGTGTGAAGGTTTTCATGAATCTTGATACCAGTGGATTATTTAGTAGAAACCATTATGAATCTGTAAAAAATAATCATCTTCAATCACTACTTTTAGGAACCTATTACATGGGGTTAAAACCCTGGCTTACTTTTCCTGAATTCAGTGCTAATTTGGGAGGCAGCAGGGTCCTTTCACACAGACATTGCCACTGAATCGCTGCCCAGGTCCATCCCTGATGCAGCCCAGGTCCTGCAAACCACTTTGGCAGCCATTTTTAGAAGTCAGAAGCACAGCTGGAGGTGGCTGCAGGCCACTCCTAAAGGGTAGTCTGCACAGACTCTTATTGTAATTGCTTTAACTTTTGTATTAAGAGCTTTTAAAAATTGTATTGTGCTTTTAAAGTATTGTATGCCACTTTGGATCCTTTGCTGGGAGAAAGGTGGGATATTAAATAAATAAGTAAATAAATAAACATGGCTGCCTATAGGAACCTGGGTAGTGATACAGATATTAAAACCTGCCCACTATCTTGGCTTGCAGCTGGAGCTCCATAATTCACTTTTAAGACTTTCGATTATCTAGGTGTCTGTGTTTTTTTAACTGCATCCTACGATAGGGGCTCATCTTCTTATTGTGTTTATTCTGCTTAAGTGCTATATCTATTGAACACACTATATAGCTAATAATACTAAAATAAATTATAATATGTTGTTGATGACATTTCTCTTCAGTTTTTTCCTGGAATGAAATCCCTTAGATACCTCTTCTGTAATTATTTTTAATGCATTAAGCATATTTGTGGCTTGCTACTCTTGCTGTGGATGTCATAATCCCTTGACAGGGTTGCATGGATATTTCAAGAAAACAACATTACCACACAACATATCTTCCAACCCCTTGCTGCACTGCTACCATTGCTTTGAATGTATCATTTTAATGTTTGCGCTATAATAAAGTACTGCCTGCAATATATTATTACAAAGTCTCCAATAAAGTTTCAGTAAAACCTATTTCAATTTTGAGATCAAGAAAAGAGCTGGAGGCGAGGGTGCAGACTGCACCAGGTGGTACCCGAAGGGGGAGGTAACACCATTGCTCCTAAAAACACCTGCGGCCTTCATCCGGGCCTCAAAGGGGAGGGGTTTAGCCCCCTGTCTGTAGAGGCCCTAGGTCTTCCATATGGTTTGGTATGGGAGGAGGTCAGCCATGAGTTAGTACACTGGTGATGCCAAGCCTAGTGATGCCAGGTACATGTCTCAATGTTTGACATTCACCAGTTTTTTGTTATGACTTTGTCTCATTTTTCTCCATAGTGGGGCTCTTCTCACCTTTTTAAAGCAAGCCCATCCAGTCAGGGATTTCTTTTTCTTGTTCCTTTTAAATGTTTGGGCAGCGTCCTGCTCTGTATCTCTTAAAGGCAAATGGAGTCAAAATCATATATTTAGTACAGTATATGTCTACATTGCTAATAATGTATTGCTAACAATAGACCCCACGGGGAAAAGGTGAGATATTAAACAAAGAAAAAAATGAACATGATGATATCAAGGTGCTTTGATACCAATTCAATTTGGATATGGAATAATAAGGGCAATGCCTTCTGTAATAAATAAAAAAAAACAATACTAAAAATTGGATCATGTCATGTCATGCCATGTCATGTCATGTCAGTGCAATCCACAAAAGTAAGGGGGAAGTATGTGTAGGAGATATTTATTGTTGTGAAAGAAAACTCGGAAAGGGGCCTCCTATTTTGGCTCTGTTCTAATTTTTACATGTTATCCTTGATTTAAATTGATATTGTTCTTAAGGGCTGTGTTTTGAAGGAAGAAAATATTATATTGAATTATTGCTGCTAAGAAAGACTCTCATCAAAACCTATCTGGCATTTTTAATCTTCGCAGTTGCACTGATGGAATTTATGGACATGATTACATGGAATCTGTATTTCCTTCCCCATGATGTTCAAATTTACACCAATAAATTGTGGACAGTATAACTATTGTTTGACAGCCTAGAGCTTATGTTGTTGTTTTGATCATTATGATACCTTTGGGAACTAACTGCATCAGGAACAGATTCTAATTCAGAGTTAAACACTGACACAATAAACTATGGTCTTCAGCTAGCTGTATCTCTAGCAGTTAAAGCCAATTTATATTACATCTTGGTTTTGAAAGCAAGTAAAACATGGCCCCAACAGGAGTGTTTGTACTTAACTATATAAGATATGTGTAGTGCCTTTACATATAATATACAGACAATCTATATATTTTTTGTTTTTATTACTACCAAGAGTGTTTCTGAAGCTTAAAAGGTTATGTAATAAAAATGCTATGTCTCAGTCAAGCCACACTATCACCTGTATCTGGTGAAAAATGGCACATATATTATTATATATCAAGTTCAGTTTTTAAAAATGAACTGGAGAGCACAATACAGTATTGGAAGCCAGGGAAATTCAGAAGACAGGTTTGTTGAATTAGTACTGAAAAGCTTTGCAGATGGGGGAAAGAGGAAAGGGTTATGCTGCTTAATTATGTTTTGAACTAGGAACGGAAGTATTTCACTGTCAACAGAAGTTAAATGTACTTTTACTACAAGACAACAAGAAGCAATCACCATTCATTGTGCAGTAGATGTAAATGATAAATATGATTTGATCCACTTGATTTCCAGTGCAGAAGGCATCTCGGTTTGAAACTGGTTGTATGAAGTACAGATTGGGGAAATGCCATGCAAATGGAAATGGCTGGTGCACATTCCTGACATATTTCTAGTTTCAGTCCAGTGCATAGCCAAAGTGGTGAACCACTATAACTTAAAATTAAAATAGTCATAGAAAAGAACAGCAGTAAAAGATATAACAGCAAACATCAATAAACATGATGCTACTACCCATCCTTTTTTGAGTGAGTTTGCCCTGCAACTCTCTTGGGGTGGGAAGGAAGATAACAAGCAGGTGTAAGCCAAGAAAAAGCAGAGAACCATCAAATAACAGCAGAGCAACAGGAAACTAAAACCCCAGCTTCACTTCCTGAGTGATCAAAGAATTTTTCAGGCAGAACCTCCACACCTCCCTAGTAAATTCCAGCAAAATAGTACGTGTGGGGAAAATGTAGCCCAGAGTCCCTTGTTTGTGGCCCTTAAGGCACAAACCATCATAAAACTTTTCATTTTTTTCACAGCCAAAAATGCCCCCCCAAAGAGCATCCAACTGCGGCAAAACACAGCAGTTTTATCCCCACACCACCCCAGCCTTCCCAATACCAAAATGTCCAAAAATGGAGTTGGAAGTGATGTTATCTCACTTCCAATTTCAGCACAGCAGCATGGGTAATGTCTGTGAATGAAAAATGTCCCATGACCTGGTATAGTTGCCCACCCTAACATTAGCTAGTCACCCTTTACAGGCCTGCTTTAGATATTTTTCACAATCAGAAGTGTTATCACTTGCATGTTAGTCCACCACAGATTGATTTGAAGATTTCGGTCAGGTTCAATAAAGATGTTTCATTCATTTAAGATTGGCCCTGCATCCCATCCATGTCTGCCAACCTAGATGCCAAAGCACTGCACAGGCAGAACCTTAATTAATCTATATTAGTTAGTTGGCTGGGGGACAAAATATTAAGGCAGTTTCTTTAGCTCATTGGATAAGCATGTGCTTTGCATGTGCAAAATCCCAAGGTAGAATCCAAGACATTTTTGGTAAATGAGCTGGGTTGAATTATGGCCTGACACAGCATAAACCTATGACACATTTCTACATCCATGTGTGTTTTGTTTATTTATTTATTCACTTTATATCTTGCCTTTCTCTCATGGAGCACATTGTTAGCCATATGCATGCTCTCATTAATTAAACATGTGATTTTGATTCCATTTGTCTTTGAAAGATACAGAATAGGTCACTGCCCAAACATTTAAAAGGAACAGGAAAAGGCAAATGCACCCAGTTCATTGCTGTGTTAGACCAATGCCAGATTTAGAGCATGAGTCATGACACTTTAGATTAGCACTCCTCAAAGTGATGCTTCATGGACTGGTGGTGACTCACAAGCCACTGGCTGCTAGTCCACATTTCATTTCTAGGAAATTTAAGAAACAGTTGTAGCCAACTGACACAAATATGGTGCCAGTCACTAACACAACATGAGCAGCATTGCCAATTTCTGGGGAATTCCCCGGAATGTGGGGAATTTAATTAATTTCTTTCTGGGGATTTTGACTGATATTAATATTAAATATTGGGGAATTCCAGGGATTTTGGATTTTGGTAAAACATTCTGGGAAATATCTTTGAGGCTTGTTGATAACACTGAACCTGAGGAGGAATGCTGACTTCCTCTGTCAGATAGCCTATTAAGTATTGCTATGGGAGGATTCTCCAAGGTTTCAGCTAAAATAGATAAGGAATTCCTCAAGGAACAGTATCTCTCTGATGGGGCAGCAGTCATATGCAAGCTCATCCTAGTGTAGCTGTAGCTTTTGGCTTCTGATTGAAACATTAAATATAGTTACATTAGACCCTGTCACAGCTGCAGCAGATGAAGGATGGCTGGCTGGCCTTAAATGGTTTACAAGTATCAAAGCATAAACATGAAAGCAACTAGAAAAACCTTCACATGTCTTGGAAACCAAAACACAGGAGGCCAAGCCTTCAAAGTATTGAGGGCAATTGGTCTAAACCAGCCTAGCCATCACTGACAAATACGCTGTTTATGTTCTGTCAGCCATTACAGATAATGCTTATTTTCACAGGACAACATGGACACACAGTGGAAGGCACTGCCTTCTGCACAAAGCAATGCAGGAAACTTAACAGAATGATTTGTTTTTAGCTGTGACTGTTGGTTTTCAACGTACAATGTAGACATGCCCAACATCAGATTCCACAGCTGTTGCCTTTAGGGGTTCTCCCCACTGAGATTGCTTTATGAATTTGTCTGGATTCGCACACGCACATGCGCACGCGCGCGCGCACACACACACACACACAGAGGAAAGCTCTCAGTACTAAACCAAATACAAATAAGAGTAAAATTGGATTATCCTTTTTGTCTTTAGACTGGCCAGTAAGGATTATCAACGGAGTACCTATTATTCTTGAACAACATCTCAGCTATTAAAAATATTTTAAAACGACTATAAATTGAAATTAGCATACTGTGGCTCATGAAGATGAAAACAGATTAATTTTACCACTATCATACCAAGAGCAACCTATATAATATAGGAGGCTCAGGAATGGAGTGAGGGAGAGATGTCCCCATCCCAATATGAGTAACTAGAGTACTCCTTCCTTCAGGCTGTGAGTCATGGCTTTGTATTAGGAAATCCTGCAGAATGGCTGTTTAACCTACTATTTAGCAAACTGAGTAAGAAGGCATTTCCCCCATTGTGAGTAGACTTTGGCTATAATTACCCTCCTTGATGACTTTTTACATAAAGAAATGATGTATTTGAGAATGAGGTAGTACACCATGAAAAAAAAACATGGAGTGCCTTCAACAAAGCCTCCCCCCCCCCCTCTACAATTGGTTTACTTCAGACATTTTTTTAAATGGTTCCACACTGATTCTTATTTGTAACTTTTTTTCTTTTCTTTTTCTTATACCTTTTCTTCTGTCCACAAGGAGGGAAAATCAGAATACCTGCACAATGCCTTTTGATTGGGAACACTAGAAACTATTCCAGCCCTACACTTATGAATTGTCACTTTTTCACAATCCTAAATGCTGGCATTATTTATTTTTTTCTGTGTACTGCTGAATAAGAAGCATGATTTCTTTTTCATTTCTGCATCTTTTCCCTCAATCATTTACCTGGGTGATCCCAACAAAGGATCGTGAGTGAATAGGCTGATACTGTTGTATTACACAAATAGATTTGTCTAGGTGTTACAAATTTACCCCAAATCACCGTAAAGGAGCAGTTCTTCATCAGCCTGCTAGAAATTGCTACAACTCTGCCTGCAACTACATCTTTGCATGGATTTGAAATGTAATGATAGAAAGAAGCCAAATTTCCATGGGAAATTGCACACAACTGTTGTCAATCAGATATTTGTTTAAATGGTACACATTTGTTTAAACACAGCACTATTTCTGCAAGCCAGTATGGTTTAGTAGTTTGAGTGTTGAACTATGACTCTAGAGGCCAGGATTTGAATCCCCACTCCGCCATAAAAACCCATTGGATGACCTTGGGCAAGTCACATCTCTCAGCCTCAGAGGACAGTAAAGGCAAACCTAATCTGAACAAATCTTGTCAAGACAACCCCATGATAGGATTGCCTTAGGCTGCCCATGTCAAAAATGACTTGAAGACATACAACCACATCCATTTCCAAGAAATGCATACATTTAGGCAGAAACGACTGAGCTGTTGCTCCTATAGTGCAAAGGATTCTACCAATCTAAACACAGACAAGCTGCTCAAAATTCCTAGCTCCTCATCTGTGTTTATATTGGCACATACATTTGTACCCTACTATCCACAGGCATGTGTGTATACACCTAGGCAGAAACAGTATTGGTTCCTTATACTAGCAATTTTCTAGATTGTGCAGTGGTGGTGTGGTAAGGCAAACCTAACCTTCTTGCTATGGGCAGCCCATTTCTTTGGTGTCTTAGTTCCTCCATGGTTTCTAAGCCTGAAACCTCCTTTCCTCCAGTTGCCACCAGCTACTCCATTGTAGTGCTGATTGTTGGTTTGTTGTTATGTGCTTTCCTGACAACTGCAACTTGTGGCAACTCCATCATGGGGTTTACTTGGTAAGAATACGTTTCAGAGTGTGCCTGCCGTTGCCTTCTTCTTAGTATAAAAGAGTGTTAATTCCCCAAGGTAACCCAGTGAGGTTTCCATGGTGGAGCAGTGTAGTATTCTGAAGTCCTAGGCCAATTCTCAAACCACTATAACATCCTGACTCCCTTACCAACAAGATAAAGACTGATACTTTTGTGAGATTCTACTCTCCATTTTGAAATATCCATCACTAAGAAAAATCAATTTGGGGGGAAAACAAAACAAAACCCTTGGCCAAGATCCAAGAAACTACAAGTAGAACACAGTGCTACATGTTTGTGTAATCACATGTGGTTTGCATTGTAGTACCAGATTTCTGGATATGTCCAACCCCGACTTGGCATAAAATGCCAATCTAAATTGAGCAATCAGATTCTAATTCATTCAGAAAAAAAGATATAAACTATTATAAATTGTAAAATTATCTCCTTTTTCTTAAATAAGCAACGAGACTACTACTATCCAACATAACTAGTTGGATAGTTATACCTCAAAGCATACTAGGAGCTAGCTGAGTGGTGACTCATGACTTATCACTTAAGCGTACAAACAGCTCTTTGTTGCACCCCCCCCCCTTTAATTTCACACCCCTGCGAGTGTGAACACCTCAGGTTGGGAACCCCTGTCACTCCCAACAATTGGGGGCTTGTCCGGGATAGTGAGATGTGTCACCTGCCCTTCATTTTTCACCTCATCTGAATGCAGAACAGCATGCACAAGGGTGAATTTAACACCACCTAAGCAGTCTCTAAGCAGTTTACAACTGTAAGCTACTTGCCCTCAACAAGCTGGGTACTCATTTTAGTGACCTTGGAATTCAGGCCTGAGCCAAGCTGAGCCCTTGGCTAGTATTGAACTTGGAACCTGATGGTTTTGAGTGAGTGGCTGCAGTACAGGCATTTGACCACTGCGCCACCAGGGCTCTTATAGAGATGAAAGAGATGAAAAAGGAACAAATGACTGAGCTGTGCATAAGGGTATGGACTGGTTATACCACAATTTTGCAAAATCGGGATGAAAGTGGGGATGTTTCAAGCTAGGGGCCCTGGGGGAGGGGGGGGTCCACAGCTAGATTGTTGATAATAAGCATAGGCAGGTGTATTTTTGGGATTTGTGGGAAGATGCAGCTTCTCATAAACATTTGCTTTTGTTGCCTATATTACCTTCTAAATTTGAACAAAATCCTTCAAACAATTATGCACCGCCTCCTTCTTTCAGTCAGTCTTGTTCCCCTCATTATCCTGCATTTCAATCTATCAATGCTTCTCCTCCTCCTCCTCCAGATCTATCTTCTTCTCGGTGGATATGGCGAGACTAATAATTTAGTCTCTTCCAACCCTATCACAATGGGGAATGCCAGCAAATACCATCTGTCAGGAGGGGAAAAAAGAACTTGTGGATATTTCATAAGTTTCTTGGACAATACGCACAGTTCCCAAGTGGCCTTTGGTCTCTCTACCCCTTTCCATCTCCACATAGTACTATATCCTCATATTACCTGGGGAAATGGACATACATTTGATGGGAAAATGTGCTGCATTTCCTGCTCATGGTGTCCATTTGTGTACATCCTCCTAATATTCATGTGAATCTGAGCATCATGTACCACTGCATTACCCATATCAGATTAAACCACACATATGCATATATACAGCAAAAGGTTTAACTAATTTCTTTGGTTATTTGGGGTGTCATTCATGACAAACATCAGTTCAGCAATAACTCCAATTACTATTTTCCAAGTAAGATGCCTGCTTGATACTAACTTCTGTCATGAGTAAAAGAGCAGATCTGAGTACAAACCAACTGTGATAGGCAAAGTCTCCACAATTAAGTTGCTTTAAACCTTCCATAGAAAGCCCAAAGAGTGCATATCTGGTTGCATTTCTCATACAGGTATGCTATTTTCATGCCAGGATCCCAAAAAGCACACAGTCTAAGCCTGATTGCATATTCTTCCTCCTCAATCCATTCTGAAATCAGAGTATGGGAGAGGGGCATTAAATTTTATTTTCAATATTACTTTTTGTCTTGTGATGACCTCTCCTGGCTAAGCTGCTCATTATCCTTGATGCAAATAGCTAAGAGTCTTCAGATCATTGTTTCTAAACCTTGGTAATATTAGAACATCAGTAGCAGCTGCTTGCAGTCAGGCTGGAGAAATATTATCTGCCAATATAGTACCATTTGCATCGGATTAGATATGTGATGAACATAACATTCATGTTTCCTGTATCTCATGTTCAAATCTAATTTCCTTTCATGTAAAATAGTTTAGATAAAGATCAATTTCTTCTCTAGATGGTCTTCGAATCAATTAGTTTCCCTGCTTCAATATAATTTCAATGAGAGACCAAGGCAAAACCACTTGGGAAATTATGAACAAGTAAAAAAAGAAGAAGTATTTTTACCCTTCCCCCTCTAGTAAAATAAAACTAGAACAAAACCCTAGGAGGGAATAATTTGTAGCATTACGGCTAACTGCAGGCAACTAAAACCAGATATAGACTACCATGTATTTTCTTGTATTCTGAGCAGCTTTCAAAACAGTAACTGATAGAAACAGTGCAAACTAACTTTTAATGTACTAATCAACCATCCATTTCAATGACTTTGCATATGTTTGCACACCTTTGTGCATGAAAAGGTATATTGATTTCGCTGACCTCCATGTGCCCACTATGAACAGGCTTGCCACTTCTCATGTAAATAGTTCTTTAAAAGTACATTACAAGTAACCAACTGGTCATTCTGCTTCTCACAAGCCAGGACTTGTGGCAAGGATGAGACTTGTTAACAAGTATTTGTGTAGGGCATGATCTAGCTGCATGAAGTACAGTATCATTCTGCTGCTAAATCTGAAGGGATCATGTCCAAAACCATATACAGATGATTATATACAAAATGCAGATTGCTTTTGGCAGATTGTTTCCCCCCAAAAAAGTGCTGCCAAAACACTTTCTCCCTGCCCCACAATCACAAACCAGCAAGCAAAACAAAAGGAAAGATACTACAGCCCCTTTGAGATTGCAGGAAAGAAGTCTGTAGCACACACTTTTGTAGACCAAGCTGCCTTTCAAAAAGTAAAGTCTACAAAAGCTCATGCTGCAAACTTCTTTCTCTCAGTTAATCTCAAAGGGGCTACAATAACCCTTTGCATACCGATGCAGGCTAACATGGTTTTGCCTTTGAAAACATAAGCAAACATCGATTCAACGTATAGCTACCCAGACTGGAAAATGAATGCTTGTGGGAATGCCAAAATGCTTACACATCAAACCATTCAGAGAGCATTACCCAAATTTGAGAGTTAACACACAAGCAGATACAAAAGAGGCACTTTATTGTCCTTTTGCTATCACTTGGAAGGCTACAAATGTGTTTCTCTGCAAGATTGCGCTTCATGTACTTTTCATGTGTTAACATGCAATTTGGCTTGGCATAGTGGCTCAAGAAAGCAGATGTGTTGACATTGGCTCCATCCACACTGGAGAAATAACCCAGTTTGGCACAGCTTTAACTCTTTCTCACTCTGGGCCCCACAACAAACTCCAACTCCCAGAATTTCATAGCCTTGAGCCAGAAAGAGTTAAAGCACTGCCAAACCAGGTTATTTCTCCAGTGCGGATGCAGCCATCGCTTGCATAGCAAGTCCTTCTTCCTCCTTTATTAAAGAACTAACAATATGTGTGACTGGCAGCAAGAAACCCTAAGGCAATGAGAAGAAAAACCAGGGAGTGGACAAGTATCACAATCCAATAGGCCACTTATATATCAGACAGGTCTTACCTTTTAAAAACAACAACAGCAACATAGGGTTGTATCCAGATTTAAACACATCCAGCTGGGCTGACTGAAGCCATGCTCTCCAGGCCAGCCTTCCCAGTCCTTGAAAGTGCAAGATGGAGATCTGAGAAAGGCTGGGGAAGGAGGAGGAGGGCAAGAATAGCCCCAAACGCCAGGCAGGAGCCAACAAGGACCTCCGGCCCATGGACCCTCCATGCTCTGGACATTCAGAATACACAAACTCCTTGAGACTGCATTTTTCAAAAATGCCAAACAAGTCTTGGTCGCATGACAACCGCATCCATGCCCGAGTAACTTTAAAGCAAGCACTGAAAGTCTGTACATATGAAAAAAAAGCTTATTTCATGATGCTATAAAATAACGTGAGCTAAACTCTTGACAAGCCGATGTACATCAGTAGTTCAAAAACACAAGAAAGCAACCTGAAAAAAAAGGGGGGGCAGAATGAACAACATACAAGGCTTGGGCTTCGAGCCACTGTCAAACTGGTTGTGTGTACAGCACTGTGTAAATTTATAGTGCTATATAAATAAAGCTGAAGAAGAAGAAGAAGCAACAACAACAACCAGGGGAGAGAAGCATAACTATCAAGCTTGTTGTGGTGGCGTGTGGGTTGATATATTTTTATCTTTATTAATTATTATTAATTGTTATTAATTATTATTTTAACTTTCTACTGTTTTTACCCATCAGCTCCTACCACGAACTGGGAGGAAATCCACACAGAAAACATCCACAGGACAGTCCTAGTGAGCAACAGCACTCAGCCATTGCTCAGCTTCTCCAGGGAGATGTCTTCAGCACTCGCTTCCTTCAGAAGGAGAGGAGCAGGACTGCAGCAACCTGGCACTAGTCCTGCACAAACAGTGCCTTTCTCTCTCGGTGTCTGGAATCCCTGCCAGCCCCTGGCACCGAATGCCATCTCTTTGGGACTTCATCCCTGCCAGGGCTCCCATGCAGGATCAGCCCAAGCATGCCATGGTCTCCAAAAATCCAGAATATATCAAAGCAGCAGAAATTAAAGCTCCCCCACCACCACCACCACCTCGATTAAGAGCAAAGAGTTGTTGTTGCCTTTCTCCCATAACTCTTAACCAACACACGACCATTCCCAGAATTCAATCACCCAGCATCAACGCGGATTAACTCTTCAGTGCGGAGGCAGCCTGGCCACACTCCTTCCCTTCCCTGAAAACCAGCAAAGCCTTCCAGCTCGGAGGAGAATGTGAGGGAAACTTTCCCCTTCTTCCCAACAGACAGAGTCCTCTAACACAACACACACACAACACACAACCCCCGAGGGAAGAGGTCCAAGGCAAGAATCATAAAATCATCGAATGGCAGAGATGGAAGAGACCCCAAGGGCCATCCAGTCCAACCCCCCTTCTGCCATGCAGGAACTCTCCATCCAAGCATCCCCATTGACAGATGGAAGGCAGCAAAGGAGGAGGCCGGCTTCCCTTCCCTTTCCCCCTTCCCTTCCTGCGACTTACGGGAGGCCGGGAGGGCGGCGGAGGCTGGGCCGGCGAAGTGGGCGACAATCCAGAGGCAAAGCGCTGCCTCCCTGCAGCCGGCGCCAGGGATCCCCGAAGCCATGCTCTCTCCCTCCAAATGTCCCTTCTTCGTCCCGGAGAGGAAGGGGCTTCAATGGAGGATCCTTCGCCTCTGTCTGTCTGTCTGTCTCTCTCTTTGCCACCTTCCTTCCTTCCTTGGAGGGAAGCGGAGTCCCGGGACTTTGGCCTCCTCCTCCTCCTCCTCTTCCTCTCTTAAGCAGCCCCGGACGCACCTCCCCTTCCAAGGGCCGGACCAATGGAGACGGGGAGGGGACCACCTCCGGGAGGGAGGTGGCAGGGGAGCTCCCCTTCAGGCTGCTGCCTCCCGCAAAGCCCTGGCGCCGCAGAGGAGCTCAGGGGCTCCGGCCTCCCGCAGCCATCCCTCCGCAGCGGAGGAAGAGAGACAGCAGAGGGACAGCAACGCAGAGGCGGCAGCGAGAGGCAGGGAAGGGCTCCAGCGGCTGAGGAAAGCTTCCTCTGCTGGCAGCGGCAGCAGCCCCGGCTCCTCCTCTTCTCCACCTGCTCCTCCTCCTCTTCTCCTCTTCTCCACCTGCTCCTCCTCCTCTTCTCCACTTCTCCTCCTGCTCCTCCTTTTCTCCGGGTGTCAGTCAGCGGAGCCCCCGCCCCCTTCCCTCCTCCCGCAGCTGATGAAGGATGCCGCTGTCTCTGGTGCTGAAACTGGAACTGGAAGCAGGAGCCTGGAAAGAGAGACAGAGAAGGAGGAGGAGGAAGAGGAAGAGGAAGGCCCTTGGCCTCTTCTTCCTCCCGTTTTTCCGGACTTCTCCTCTCCCTCGGGGACCCACTCTCCCAAGGAGAGGGTTCAGACTCGAAATAGGCGCCTCACAAAAGCCCCCTTGGACGGTGCTAAGGGCTCAGCCGAGGAGCCTGGAACGGAGCCAGGAGGAGGAGGAGAGCAGGAGGCTCCATGCAGATGTTTTTTTTTTCTCTCTCTCTCCCTCACACGCTGCCTCCTTCTCTTCCCAGCTTGCCTTTAAAAACCCTCCCCACACAGTCAGAGCAGGGCAAGGCAAGGCAGAGGCTGCAAGGAAGGAAGCAAGGGAGGGAGAGAGGAAGGAAGAAAAGAAAGAAGGGAGGGAGGGAGGGAGAAAAGAAAGAAAGGAGGGAGGGAGGAAGAAAAGAAAGGAGAGAGGAAGGAAGAAAAGAAAGAAGGGAGGGAGAGAGAGAGGGAGAGAGGAAGGAAGGAAAGAAGGAAGGAAAGAGGGTAGGGAGGGGAGCTTCCTTGCCGCAACCCCGGCCTTCAGTCCGCCCCTCCGGGAGCCTCCCAGACCCGTTCCTTGAGCTTTCCCTTGGGCGCTTCTCCGGCCCAGGCCTCGGCCTCCAGGGGGAAAAGGAAGCCTCTCTTGCCCCCTTTTTTGGGTGGTTGCAACGCCCCCCCCTTCTCTCAGGTTGTCACTTGGGTCAAAAGAATCCATGCCTCTCTTCTTTCCTGCCTGTTCTTTGGGCGGCATCAAGACGAGGGAAAGGGACTGGCGGGTTACCATTATTATTTAAAGGCGGCAGGATAATGTCTGTGAAGAGAGAGTCTAATGTTCCTCAGAACAAGAAGCACATTTTTAGTGTGTGGGGGAAGGAGGCCGAGGGAGGGAGGGAGAAGGGGGTCCCCTTCTGTGTTTTCTGTGAGGCGCAAGGCCATTTCGCTGCCTTCCTGGCATCTTCCAAGCGTGAGAGAACAACAACAACAACAACAATGTCCAGCTGCTGGCTCAGGAGAACTGAGCACAAAAAGGGATGAGGGGGAGGGAGGAGAAACTGCAGAAAGGCTAATTCGGCATCCACACTGGAAAGATAACCCAGTTTGGCACTGCTTTAACTTGTCTGGCTCAAGGCTATGGAATTCTGGGAGCTCTGCTCCGCTCTGGGCCCCACAACAAACTCCAACTCCCAGAATTCCATAGCCTTGAGCGAGACAAGGCTCAAGCAGTGCCAAAACGGGTTACCTCTCCAGTGTGGATGCAGCCCAGCACATCTGCATGGCTTTGGCGTGGCTTCCGGCCTCTTAGGAGACATGCATAATTTAAGCAGCATACCTCCAAAGTGACCCAAAGCAGCTTTATTTTGACCTGTCTGTTCAGGCCCAGAAACCTCGAGTCCCCAAATAACTCTTGAATATGTTGAAGTTCCCTGATTTTATCTCCCTGGAAGGACGCAGTAGCTCAGTAGTTAAGAGGCTGATCTGACAATTGCAAGGTTGGCAGTGATGGAGTGAGTTCTTGTCACTATTCAGTGGTCCCCAAACTGTGCTCTTTAAGGGATTTTGGACCTCAGCTCCCAGAATCTCAGACTATTGACCAACATAGCTGAGGCTTCTGGGAGCTGAAGTCCAAACTCTCTTAAAAGGCACAGTTTTGAGACCACTGCTATAGGTACTGCTTTGGTGGGAAGGCAACAGTGTTCTGTACAGTCATGCTGGCCACAGGATCACAGAGTTGTCTTTGACAACACTGGCTCTTTGGCTTAGTATGGAGATGAGCACCTCTCCCTTATAATAATAATAATAAAATAAAACTTTTATTTCTATCCCACTTTTCTGTAGCAAGACAATGAAAGTGGCTACCAACTAAAACATCCATATACAATGTACAGAGATGACTATCTCCTGGTTATGACTTGACAATCTTGCCAACTGAAAACCCTTACCTTTACCTTTAAGGATGCATGTTGCAGCCACTCCATACCAGCATGGTGTTCATAGTTGCTGTGGCCAATTCATCACCTAGGCTAGTGGCTAACTTTCTGGCAAAGAGACCCTTCACAGTTAGCTAGACGGCTCCTTGGACAAGAGATGGTGTGTTCTGCTGCCAGGTGCCTACATGAAGCTGCACCAAGATGGCAGAACCTCCCCAAGGTTGTTCTCCACTGGCTTTGCCTTCATCCATGTGTCCATGAGGCAGCAGATTTGGGGTTTGTAGGAAAGAAGTGGTATATAAACATGCTTTGATTCACTAGCCAGGCCCTCCCCCTAAAAAAATACTTTTCTCACCCCCAGGTGTAATCCAGAAAAAGCATCTTAAAAAGCCAATGTGATTCTAGGCTGCATCAATAGGTGTATGGTGTCTAGATCAAGAGAAATAATAGTATCACTCTGTTCTGCTTTGGTGAGACCTCACCTGGAATATTGTGTCCAGTTCTGGGTACCACAATTCAAGAAAGATGTTGATAAGATGGAGTCTGTCCAGAGGCAGGTGACCAAAATGTAAAAGGTCAGGAAACCATGACCTATGAAGAGCAACATAGGGAGCTGGGGATGTTTAGCCTGGAGAAGGGAAGGTTAAGGGATGATGTGATAGCCATGTTTAAATTGCTGAAGGGATCACTTGTAGGAAAAGCAAAAGCATCTTAAGTTAGCTGATCATACTGAGACATGTCTGTTAATACTTTCTTAATTTTAATTACTTAATTGTGTTTATGCCTGCTTTTATTATCTTATTATCTAATTTTTTATTCTATTTTCAAATATCAAATTTATTTTCACCATAGCTGAAATGCAATATCTTAAATTTTACTATTTGGCTTTTATATTTTATTATCTTTTTACTATCTTTTTATTAGTTAAAATCAAAGCTGTCCATTGTGTGTATTATTTCACTTTTTAATGTACTATTTTATTATTGATACTGGTCTTTGACCATAATAAGCTTATTCATTCACTCATTCATTCATTGAAGGGATGTAATACTGAGGAAGGAATAAGCTTGTTTTCTGCTGCTCCTGAGACAAGGACCTGGAACAATGGGTTCAAGCTACAGGAAAAGAGATTCCACCTCAACATTAGAAGCAACTTTCTGACAGTAAGACCTGTTTGGACTTTATCACATGGGAGGAATTCCTCTTAATTTCGAATGAAAAGAAAGTGGGGCCAGAACACATTCATGTGAATCCGCTAGTTCAGTGAATTTATGTGAATACGAATTGTGTTTGAAGTGGCTTCCCATTGCCCAAAAATAGCATGCCATTGCCCAAATTTGCATGTGGTAGTCTATCACGCAATAACGTTAAACCCCATGATTGCGTTCAGATTGCCATTGGATTATGCTTCCAATTTCCCTTGTCTGATAAACTCCTTTGACAGTGGAACACACTCCTTTGGAATATGATGGAGACTCTTTCTTTGGAGGTTTTTAAAGAGAGTCTGGATAGTCATCTGTTGAGAATGCTTTCATTGTGCATCCCTGCATGGGGGCTGGACTTGATGTCCCTTGTGGTCTCTTCCAACTCTGTCATTCTGTGGAGCATGGGGTGTGGCTATACATACTGGAGCACTGTTGACCATTAGTAACTCTTCCAAGTTTTCCAGAAAAAAGTCAAGTAATCTGCGAATACACGAGAAGGGTCTCAAGTATCCCCTACTTACTTCTCATCCTAGACACAGGAGTACATAGAAGACAATCATGAAGTTTATTTGGAAACACTGCTAAGATGAAGTCAAAAACATTTAGTGGCCCAGCTGCCAGTGACAGGTTTACTGCATGTAAGATGCTGCAGCATGTCTGTATATGTAGAAATGCAGTGCTTTCAAAGCAACATAAAGACCCCTCTTCTACAAACCTTCAATCTCTCAGATTGATGGACATGTTGCTAATAAATACATTTGAAAGAATGAGTCACTTGTTACAAACTACTTTTAGAGATGGATAATAGTTTGGGTTTGTTTGTTTTTTTGGAGGGGAGGGTCTTTATAGGAAGCATGAATCACCTTCTATTTACCTCCCTTCCACCCCCACAAAGAGACATACTTTTGAGTGCCTGTCCATATATCCCTAAGGAAATGGATGTTTTCTCCAGTCCTAGAGAAATACACTATCTATATAGATTGTCATTTTTCACCTGCACACTGTAGTTTAAAAGACAGAGAAAGAATCTTTACTGGAAAGAGCCATAATCTCCTTGCATTGTTATATCATTGAAAAGAACATGATTTGACAGTGGGAATCCGGCCTTGGATGTTTTCAATGTTCTAGTCAGGAAAGTGACTCTTACTCAACTGGCTTCAGTGTTAATTTCCATAGAGTACAATCAAGATGGAGCAACATTTATCAAGGCAAGTTTAATGAGTAATGTTCCTTTTCTCTCATGCTGTTTTTCGTGTTTGTATGTTTGGTCATGATAATATTTTAAATCAATAATTAAATATTCAGAGTCTCAGAGATTCTGGGGTTTGACTAAACAGCTTTTCAATACTGAATTCATTGTTAAAAATAACTTGTTCATAGGATGATGTTTTGCTGTTCTGTACCTTCAATTTGACTCTGACCTATTCTGATCCTATCATAGTATTTGATTGGCAAGATTTATTCAGAGGAGGTTTATCACTGTCTTCCTCTGAAGCTGAGAGAGTGTGGCTTGTCCAACATCACTCAATGGGTTTCCACAGCTGAACTAAGATTCTAGCCTTACTCCTTGAGTATCCTCATCCAGCACTCAAGCTGTCACACCACATTGGCTTGCATGGGTAACTTGCTTGCTCAGGGATTCTCATTTGTTAAACTGAAATCATTGTATATTTCCTATACATTTATTTTGATTACTGATCGAAGAATCCAAATCCTTCTCGGCGGCACCATCTGCGAAGCCAGTTGTTCACATCCACTATTTTCCTCTCTCTTCCTGGACCATGCCCTTCAACTGGCAGAAGAGATGAGATGACAACCTGTACATCCATTCCTTTCAGCTTCCTACCAAGCGCCTCGAAATCCCTTTTGATGTTCTGAATGCTGTGTCTTGCAGTATCATTAGTTCCCACGTGGTAACTGAGACTGCACTGTCAACACATTTTAAAAATTTGGGGAGGGTTTAAAAAAAATAACAGCAAACTTTACAAGTACTTAACAAAAAGCACCAGTGAAACTATCTTTCTGGATAATTATCTTATTGCAGTCGCCAAATTTTATGCAGATGTGTGTGAGGAAAATGTTATAGCCATTTTGGTTTCCCAGTGCAAGTCAATGAAACAGGACTGGTGATCAAGAGAATCTAAATTCAGGTCTGGAGTCTTGATTGAATTAGATTGGGTCTAGCTTGAGCTGGACCAAAGTGAGTCCAGATTGAAACACCAACTATGCCTGAAACCAAATCAAGGGCTCAATCCACACCCTGCTCAAGATGTTTCTCTAACTTAGACTTGCCTCAAAGAACTCTGAGAAATTCCTAGTCTCATCAAATTTGAATAAGGCAAATTTGAATCTTCATTATTATGATGAAAGTAGTGCTTCAGATTTATTGAAACATTAAAAACTACCCAACTGTTGTAAACGTCTTTCTTTATAGTATCTCATCTCTGGCTTTTTGATAATTGGTGCCCATTTGTTTATATGGGATGAATCTCTAGCAAAGGCCAAAATACTTAGGTAAATGTGACAAATGTAGTCCTTTATGTTATAATATCATGTTGTTGTGACCTCTAGAGCCACACATTAATTACGTTCATTTATTTTCATATTTCAGTGCAGGCCTTCTTAGCCTCTTGAGGTCTTCTAGTGTTATGGGAATCTGAATACATGAATAAATAAAAATGGAGATCACACTTCAGTCAATCTGCATTAATTTCACCTGTTTGAATGTGGCAAAGATCTCCAACTTCTGTTGTCTTCTAGTCTATGTAAGAATTTGGCATTGCTTCCTAATGACTAAATATATTTTAATCTCATTTTAAAAAGGATTGACCCGGGGGGGGGGGGGGAGTTCGTAATTACATTTTTTAAAGTTATTCAGATAAGAGCTTTAATTCTCTTTGAAAGTACTGAATTAGCAGTTTCTTGGAGGAAGTGGCCAATAGAATTTCCAGATCTGAACTCGTCAGACTAGAAAATTGTATAAAAGATAATTAGAGCTCCGTGTCCATTTCCTGCAAGGTAGGACTAGATGGTCTTTGTGGCCAAGATAGTCTTTGTGGCTACTTCCAACACTAAGATTATCTGATTCTGTGTCATATGCATCAAGCAATGTGTTACTGCAAAACTGAAATGATATTTCTTCATTTCTATCAGTTAAATAAATATCTATTAACCAGTTTCAGACATGGAGAGGGCTATGTTATACTGGTTTGCCACAAAGGCATTAAAGGAGCCTTTCTGTAAAAAGAGGTTGCAAAACTAATTCAAGCACTAACATGATCAATGACACAGGGATTCGCATTCAGAGTTTAAGCCCGTGATGGCGAACCTATGGCGACGCCAATTTGCCAGGCACGGGGCGAGGGAGAAGTTGGAATGGGCATGTGTCTGCCTGTTCTGCCTCCTCCCTGCCATTTTTGGGCCTCTCACTGTCTCTCTGAGATAGCGAGAAGCCAGGAAATGGCGCCCGGGAGGAGACTGAGGTGCGTGCGTCTGGCTCCTCCTCCCAGCCCTCTTCCCTCCCGGCTTCCCTTTCCTCCACACAAGGAGCCCATTCACGCAGAGGAAAGGTCCGAGGAAGAAAGGATTGGGATGTGTGCCTAGTCCTTTCCCCCCGGCTTCCCTTTCCTCTGCGTGAAAGGGCTCCTTCGGAGGACACCTCAGGTCTGGCGAAACCCTGAGAGGAGCAAGGGCCGCCCGCTTCCTCCTCCTCCTGCCCACAGGGCTTCGCCAGACCTGAGGTGTCCTTTGGAGGACACCTCAGGCCTGGTGAAGCCCCGAGCAGAGAAGCAGGGCTGCAAACCCATTGTTCCTCTGAGAGACAGCTGGAGGCCAAGAGAAGGGCAGGAGGAGCAGGTGCATGCCTGTCACCCCTCCCCCAACTTCCCCCCGACTTCTAGCTGTCTGTCAGAGACATCTGCAGGCCGGGATAGGGCACGGGGAAAAGCCCCGCCCCAGAGGCCCCGCTCCTAAAGGGTGGAAGCCCCGCCTCTGGCATGTGGCTCCACCCCCAGAGGGTGGAAGCTCCGCTCCCGGCACGGCAAACTAAAAAGTTTCGCCATCACTGGTTTAAGCAGTTCAATCCCTGGGTGTGCATGAACAGTTCAGCTTCTCCCACATTCAACTGTTTGAAGAAATCAAGCTTTTTCCTGTGTGATGATGAGGAATTGTGTGAATCTGGACAACATCTTACTTAAAATGATCAAAAGAAAAAAAAATCAGCCATCTTTACTGCAAATAATCACACATATATACACATATAAAATTTTCATGGAGTTTTCCTGTATCTCTATTTCCGGCTAAAGAAAGTAGAGTGCAGGGTACAGAGTCAAATGGTGTCTTATGGCTCTTTACAGCACTGGATGTTCTGGCTGAAGTCCACATCTAATGAAGAAAGTGTCTACTCACATATAAATGAAAATTTGGAGATTTGTCCCTAAAATGGTATGGTGGGAAAGAAGGGACCTGAATAAGCTTTGATATGGATCTGTATAGCTCTCATTTACATTATAGCACTTATTAAAGGCCTATCTAGTTTTTTTTTCTGCTGACAAGTTTAGAGGATGCTTTATGCTTCTGTGAAGCACACAGTAAAGTTGCCTTACAGAAGTGACTGAGCAGTTTTATCCAATGTGGATGTGGAGCATCCACTTTTAGTTCAGGATTGCAGAAGCAGGCTTGTATATACAGTGCCATTGCACATGCAGCTGTGCACTGGGTTATGCATTCAATTATGCAATATTGCCATCCAGCACAATGGCTAAATGCAAAACACAATTTAATGGGCATGTACTGTCTACAACCCCAATGTAATAGATTAGCCAGCATTTATTTTCTATTACAGTGAAGTCTGTTTTGTATTGTAAATACACACCATGTTAAAGAAAGATAATCCAAGACAGCCCTCCCCACACCTCCAAAGCAGCCAGAGGCCGTGCCAAAGCCACGCTCCAGTCCTTAAGACCAGAGCAAAAAGGAATTGGGATAGTCTGACTCCTGGCAGCTCTGGGTGGCCCCTTCATCCATAGCTTGCCTTGAGAGAGGGCCACGAGGACAGCTGGGTTCTGACCCACTTCTAGCCAGAGTGAACTCAGACCACGTTTTATGCCCATCTGTTCCACCCCCTAGCAATAAAACTCTTTCACCTTAGGGTTGCCATAAGTCGGGAACAAATTGAAGGCATGCACCAAATATGTGTGAAGTGTTGTATTGTATTTTATTTTTATCTCTTATTTGTAATTATGTTTTAAATGTGTTTTAAGTATTTTAAACATGGTTTCTAATATATTATTTAATTTTTTTTTTTACTTTTGTAAAATTAGATTTTAATTTAATCTTGTTTTTTACTTTTTGAAAGCCTCCTTGGATACTACCCTGGAAGAAATGCAGGGTATAACGCTAATAAATAAATGCAGGAATAGACTCCCAAGAGATGGCTATCCAACCTGTATTTGAAAAGCTCCAAAGAAGGAGAGTTCAGAACCCTCTTAGGAAGTCTATTCCATTGTCAAACAGCTCATACAGTCAAGAAATTCTTCCTAAATTCAGGTGTGATTTCTTTTCTTCCAATTTGAATCCATTGTTTGATGTCCTTATCTCTGAAGCGGTAAAATAGAAGCTTGCTCCAGTGTCTGCATGAAATCTCACAGCAGTTGGGCATTTTTTTTTAATGTTAGTGCCTTGATGTTTCAAGTCACCCCTTTTTCAATGAGGAAAAGAAAACCCATGAGTATTCTTCTTATCCCTATCAAATATCTCTTGAGTTCCTTCCTAACAGTTCCACAGTACTTTTACAAATACCTGAACAAGTGTCATTTTTACAGTGGCTGGCTGACCATATTGAAAACTGCTAGGAGAAAAGGTATGGTTTTTTCCCTTTTTTTCTGCACACATTTGCTCATTAATCCCTTATTTCAGCATGGTGCCTGCTGTATGCCTATACTTACTTGTTCCTTCTCTTCCAGCCCTGGGCAAAATCAGAGGAACAATAGCATAATTAAGAATGCATGTTAATGTTATTTCCCTGCTCATTTAGGCACTAAGTAGATGACTCATCTATACAACTAGAGCATAATAAGCTCATTTGGGTAATTTTTCATTTTCACTGAGAATCAGGGTCCACTGGATGGAAGGTGAGTACAAATCAGGGACTAATAAACTGCTTCCAGCTTTGTCAGTGTTTCTAAACTACCCAGTGACCAAATTTGCTTGCACTGGTAATCAACAAGGAAATGTTCCTTCAGTTCACAGCTTGTAAAGTGAAACCTGTAATGTTGCCATTCAGCCCTCTTTCAGAGTTGATCAGGGTTTCTTTTAAGAATAATTGCAGAAAAGCACCTTGATACTGCCTTTCTGTGGTGGTGGGATTGTATGCTCCACTGAAACAGGGGACTATGCTGATGGCAGCACTACTGCTCATGCAGTCACCATATACAGGCTTTTGCTGAAGGGTCAGATTAAGGCCTGGTACATACAGCCAAGAAGTGGCATCCAGGCAGCTATTCTAGGGTTAGGGACCATGCACCAACCGCATGGTCCATAACCCTACAACATCATGGCGTCGTTGTAATGGCAGCCTCCCATCCATACGGGGGGGCTGCCATCATGAAGTAAGTGACACGCAGCATATAGACATCACTGTACGTCACTAATTTATTTATTTATTTAGGTATTTATATCCTGTCCTTCAGCCCTAATGGCTCTCAGGGCGGCTTACAATATTATTTTTAATCAGACAGTTCCCTGCCCTCAGGCTTACAATCTAAAAGACACGAAACAAAAGGAGAAGGGAATCATGGAGGGAAAGGGGATGAGGTCCAGTGGTTCTTCTCTCCCTCTAAGGCCTGGACCAAGACAGATGGATTGGAGGGAGGGCTCTTCCTTCTTCCAGGCTAGTCCTGATAGTCATGACTTATGTCATGAGTGCGCCAATGGCACACTTGTGACATGCATGCAGCATCCCAAGAAGAATCTGGTTTTTGTGGGTTCTTTCTGGGGTGGAGGGATGCCATGTAGTTTGGCTACTGCGGCGTCCCTCCGCAGGAAAACTGGCCGCCTCCAGCCCACCCTTTCAGGGAGGTATGTACCGGGCCATATGTGTCAAATAGCTACAGGACAGCAGTAACACTGGTGAAAGATCTCTCTGAGATGGCACAATAGCTAACACTTGTTAGTATTGCACAGAAGAAGGCACCAGTAAATCGCCTCTGAATGTCTTTTACCATGAAAACTTTATGATGAGGCTTTCCCAAAAAACTCTGTAAAGTGAAAGGCATTAGGGAAGGAGGCAGATTACACCACTGGTGAATTGATTCAATCAAGGAAACCACAACTGTGAATTTGCAAGATGTGAGGAGGGATCTTGATGACTAGGGATCTTGATCTTGGCGATTTCTCAATCAGAGAGTCAGCATAGATTGATGTCAATTTGATGGCAAACAACAACAGCACAAAAAGCACACAGTATTTGAATGGACAGGAAATAGATTGAAGACTGGTAAGTTTTGAAGCAGGAAGATAGGCAAGGCAATAAGAAGCAAATATAGGCAAGCAGCTTGAAACAGAGAGGTCAAAAGAATAGAATCAACCAAAGTACTGCCCTCTGATCAATCAAGGGGCGGTGGTGCCACAGCAGCAAATGCAGCACTAAGGATAAGATGGTTGGGTCTGTCTGCCAGAATCCCTTATTTGAAATGACCAATCATATTACTGCCCCCCATATTACAGTCTTTCCCCCTCCATGTGATACATTTGTAGGGATATTTTCTGAGGGAAAGCTCAAGGTGCAAAGCAATATAAAAAGGTATTTAAGAAATGTAATTTATTATATTTATAGTTCTACTCTGGGCAACAGCAGAAAACAACATCAACTTTAAAAAAAAACCAGCAGTACTCAAAGATTTTTTTAAAAAAACTTTGAAAAATGTCATTTAAATTCAAAATCCTTTGTGGATGGAAATGATGCACAAAGGATTTTGAATCTGAATTGACATTTTCACATACCAATGGCATATATGTGTCTGTCCCTGATTTCCACTCCATTACATGCATCTGAGGAAGTAGACTGAAGTCTATGAAAGCTCATACTGCCAACTTCTTTATTTCAGTTAGTCTCAAAGGTGCTACAAGATCTCTCTACAGACTAACACGGCTATATCTCTGAATTCTACCTTTAAAAAGCTGCATGTGGTGTAGTGGTTTGAATATTGGACTATAATTCTGGTGACCAGAGTTCAAATCCCAGCTTGGCCATGGAAACCTACTGGTTGGCCTTGGGCAAGTCACACACTTTCAGCCTTAGAGGATGGCAATGGCAAACCACCCCTGAAAAAACGTGCCAAGAAAACCCTGTGGTAGGTTTGCCTTATGGTTGCCATAAGTCAGAAATGACTTGAAGGCACAAGAACAACTGAAAGTATAGCCTAGTTGCATGTTTTGAAGGGAAAGCCATCGTAGGGATAGGTGAAGCTCTGCTGAGAGAGCAGTCATCATCATTGCACCAAGTCTGCAAAAGCTTTATTTCTTGTGCTATATAATGAAGAAGTAGATAGTTTATGTGAGGAATTGGGGGAATTATGAAATCACCCAAAGGTGACCTCAAGAGTCAATGAGATGTATATGGGAAAAGTGATTTTTTTAGACATTTTGTTGGCAATATTACATTTTTACTCAACAGCATTTTGAATATAGCATGGTAACAAATGAAAACTAAAGAACTGTGTAAATATGTCTGCCCCAATTAGCACATTCTGAACTGCTGAAATTTCCAAACTCTCTTCAAGGGTAGATCCATGTAAAAAGCATTACAATAATGTATCCTAAAACTGATGAATATGTGACATGCAAGTTCCAGATCTCCATATTTTTTTACCCACCATCTTCCTGTTGATGACAATTTACATAAGAAACAAAATAGTACCTTATAGAGCTACAGAGGCCAAAAAAATGGAAGAGCAGATTTCCACCTCCAATTTCAGGAACAGACTCATCAGAAAAAGCTGGACCTACCACAATATTTCCTCTGAGCCCCATTCCAGCCAAGCATTTTAGTTGTAGTTCTTGGAACTGGAGCAGGCTTCATCAAGAACATGTACTCGATACCAACCCAAGAAATTTTGGCATTTCACCCAAATCCAGGTGGATTATTATGATAAAAGGCAGAAAATCCCACTCTCATTTCTGCAGAGCTAAGTAGTTTCCAGGAGCTGCCTGACATTGCTGATATGTCTGTCTAGAAACATAGCAGAAAATGCATAAGCACACACAGGTACACACCGGACCTTGTGAAGATACCTTTAAAAGTAGTAAGTAATTAGCATGTGGAGAGATTTTGTAGCACCTTTGAGACTAACTGAAAGAAAGAAGTTGGCAGTATGAGCTTTCATAGACTTCAGCCTACTTCCTCAGATGCTTTTAGACCTGCAGAAATTAGGTCAGAGATTCCCAAAAGCCAATAGATAGATAGATAGATAGATAGATAGATAGACAGAATTTGACTTTTATTTTTCTCACATATATCTAAGGTCCTGAACAGACAGGCCAAAATAAAGCTGCTTTGGGTCACTTTGGAGGTATGCTGTTTAAATGATACATGCATCCTAAGAGGATGGAAGCCACGCCAAAACCATGCTCCAGTCCTAAGGACTGGAGCGGAGCTTTGGTGCAGCTTCTGGTCTCTTAAGATGCATGTGTCATTTAAAGAGCATACCTCCAAAGTGACTCAAAGCAGCTTTATTTTGGCCTGTCTTGTTCGGGCCCTAAAATACTATTACTTTTGATTAAAGGTACAAAACACACTCTCCTGCCATCTCCCTTCAGTTTTTCAATATCCACAGCAGAGCAAGAGGCAGCAGCATGAATACCAACTTGGACCATGTAATATTCCTGTACCACCATTCAGTGAAACCACACACCCCATCATTAGAAAATAAATGAAAATGACAATTATACCACAAAAGTGATATTATCCCTTAAGCAATTGCCCATGTAAATGAATTACATGTTGCTATTTAAAATATATATATGCTATATAACTAGTTATTTGTAACTAGTTATTTCACATATGTACATGTGTGTATTTAGAAGTAACTACGATAGTTACAAATAACTATTTATACACAGAAGTACTTTATTGCAAAAACTGGATGAATGCATCTTCTTAATTTTAAATAAAATGAAGGAAACCTCTATTAACGGACATAATCCAACCAATCCCCATTCCTCCGCTTTGCTCAGCTTTACTAGGTGCAAATAATGTGTTTATATAGTACACCTACAGAACATGACATCCTCTAAATCAGGAATCTGCCAATAAAGTAAACCTGCATTTGTCAAGGGCAGAACATTGCCACCCCATCCCAGATGAGTTCTGTCAAGTGACTATTAAGTGTAATTGAAACTTTCAAAAGCTGAGACATGGCTAATTGCAGGTGAACAGCAGCAGAAAATGGGGAAAGCCTCTCCTGCCTCTGAACATGGCAATCATAATCAAGCTCATGCAGATCTTGAAAAAAAAAAAAAAATAAAGGGATTCCTGAACAAAAGCAACAGCAAGAAAATATATTACAATAGATGCACATTGATTTGTTAACCATACCATGTTAGTATTTTCTGTGTGTTTTGGAAACTTATCAGAAACTAAAAATCCAGAGAGCTTTACCATTTATGTGACAGTTCCTGTATTCTTCTCCTTTCTCTCACTCAAGCCACTGTGTGGGTAGCCAGAAGACAGAGATATTGGATAGATTCAGATCTCATATTCTGGGAGCAAAAAAGAGATGAGAGTGAGTGTTTAAAAAGACAGGAAACTAAAAAAGGACAGAATTTCTGCACATCTAGGTAGCACATACTGACAGAGTATATTCACACTGTACATTCAGTCTAGTTTTGTTCATTTCAGTCTGGAGAGGGAGAAAAAATTTGTTTAGTTCCAGTCTTACAGGGTTCCAGTCAGACATCCTTTTAGGCACAGCATCCAAAGCCACCTCCCATCCTGACACTGCATTTATTATCGGGGCTAGGAAGCACAAGGAAGCTCTATTTACACTGAAAAAGCAGTGGATGTATCTACAGTGTAGAAATAATGTAGTTCGATACAACTTTAAGTGCTGTAGCTCCATCCTATGGAATCCTAGGAGTTGTAGTTTTTTATAAGGTCTCTAGCCTTCTCTGCCAAAGAGTGCTGGTGCCTCACAAAATGCCAGATCCCAGGATTCTGTAGGATGAAGTCATGGCAATTAAAGTTGTGCCACCCTGCGTTATTTCTACAATATAGATGTGCCCAATGAGGTGGCAGATGTTTTGAATACTGCTGTGCATGGGAAATGCATCCAGGATAGATCAGTGGCCTCATTAGGGATGGTGTCACCCAGTGCAGTAATTCACAATGTCACCCCCTCCCATTGATCTCCTCCTATATCACACCATACAGAATTCTTAGTAAAAAAAAATTTTGGTACCAATGTTAGTCATAAATTGTAATTCCTGCATGTTTCTGATAAATAGCATGGTAATGGTAAATAGTTGTGATGTAAACAACTAACGGATTTAAAATTATACCTTTAAATTTCAAAATCACATGCATGGCCTAAATGCACTTACAACATTTAGTATTATGTGGTTAAAGTGAAAATTTAGTGAGAAGTGATTTTTAAAATATACATTTTAAAAAAGAATAACTTTTTTTAAAAAAAATTAAAATTTCAATTTCTTAAAAAAAAAATTAAAATCCAAAAATTTCAACATTTGATTTGTAAAAAAACAAAAAGACTGGGGACCCTAGTAATGCCCCCAAGGTGGATGTGCATCATGGGGCATGTAAATCTTATAGTACTTAACCTAACTGAGACCACAAACAGACAGGCAGATGAGGGTGGCTTCTGGCCACTCCGGGGGCATTGTGTTTAGACGGCACCACCCTGGGCACCCAGAAGCCACCCCTGGGCCACATTGGGGCAGCCAAGGCATCCCAAAACCAATCCCAAAAGAATACGATCTTTTCCTCTCCTTTCCACAATCCATTTGGGACCATGGCAGGAGCTTTCCTCAGGGCCATGGTTTGTGTTCGCTATGGCCCCAGGGTGATCAGGCTGGTAGTAGCTTCTTGTCATCTCTTCCTACCTCTCTGCTTTGCCCCTGAGTCCCATTGTGGGAGAAAGACAAGATGTAAGTCCTTGGAATAAAGAAAATAAATTATTGGTTGTGGTAACATGCAAAGCAGCATTCACACTCATGACTCTGATGGAATACAGTGCAAAACAGAAGGCAAATGAGGCACAATCAGACAAACTCTGCATTTTGCATCTTTGCCGCTTCAGAATGGGCCTTCTTAAACATGGATTAACTATGGGAGGTTGAAAGATGTCCTCCAAATTAATTCAATTTAAAGCATCCATTCTGAGGTGGATGTGGTACTGTGTCATAATGTTAAACACGAGGGGGGAGACCCAGAGGGTTTATCAACTCTGACCGCCTTCCCAACGCTTCCTCTTTGACATCTGCAAGAGATACCTTTATTGGCCAACCAAAATGCACAAAATACATCATGCAGGCTTCCAACACGTCAATGGCTTCTTCATCAGGCAAAAAAAGTTACAAACTACACAGAAGAAAAGTGATGATGTTAAACTCTAGGCCTACATTTCATCACAGATGTTGCTTCCGTTGTCAGATGGCCTAGAATGATGTCACTGTAGGCAGAGGCCTCTCCCTTTCTTGACCATGAGGGGACCAGGGACAAAGGGCAATAAAAGACAGGTAATAAAATTTCAAGTCAATTAGTAACAGAAAAATAACTTCCCTTGAGATCTTGGCTGTTCTTGTGTGAAGCAAACTGCCACTTTCTTAGGCAAAGAACATTGAATTTCTCAAGTAATCCCTTTACTGTTACATCAGAAAAAATGTTTATGTACTCTACTCATGTATAAGTCCAGAAATTTTAGTCAAAAAGTTGACCCTCCCCCCAAAAAACTGGGTGGAAGTATCTGTTGTTGTTGTTGTTGTGGTTGTTGCTTGCCTTCAAGTTGTTCCCGACTTATTGCGACCCTAAGGCAAACCCCTTGGCAAGATTTGTTCAGAAGGGATTTGCCATTGTCTTTTGATATTGGGTTGTCCATTGTATTTTGATATTGGGTTGTCTTCAGGGCTCTGGTGTACCAGATGCAAAGCACCCTGGTCTCTACTATGGAGGGAATAAAAGCCCTACTATTCCCTGCAGCATTGTTTGTTTCATGAGTCTAGATAGCTATTGCCATAAGTTTCAATGTGCATAGAAGCCTAAAGGTATCCCCACCCATCCAGAGTTCTCCAAACTAGAGTTAGGCTTGTAGTTCTAGTGAGTGAACTATAAGCGCACCCATTTGGCATTTGATATAGCTCTTGGGGTTACTGAGACTCAGCAAGGCCGTAAAAACCTAATGAATAGAACATGCATTTAGGGTCACTGCTTTAAGCATCTGATATGAAACAATTAAAGTTGTGAGAGACACATCACATTTTCAGTTTTGCAGTTTTTGTACAATCAACCAGAAAATCATTAGTTTGAATGGAGAAGTTACCAAAAAAAATCTATAGGCATCTAAATTGCTTTTTAAAATAAACCTGTAACTGAATATTAGTATTTTTAGAAGTACTAAATACAAGATTGGATTTTAAACTATTTTTGAAGGCTTCATTTATCTGTTTCAAGCTATGTACCAAAGGTTTGTTCTGAATTTAAAAAATGGCAATAAGTTGCTTTTCATCTGTTTCATCTCATTCTATAGTACAAGTGTCAAATATTGGGGTTATGAACTAGTTATAAAAAATGAACCATCTATCCAAAGATGGCAAAGATGCTTTTAGAAAATTAAAAAGCAGTCAACTATTGTTTAATTCCTCTTTACTTATCATTATTTTTACTTTGACTTAACAGTCACAAGGTCATAACATAGGCCCGGTAAAGACTGCCAAAAAGTGGCTGTCTGGGGCCGATTTTAGGGCTCTATATGCTCCCGAGCCCTACAGCGCACCACTGGTGCCATCATGGCATGGCCTCGTCCACATGGGGGCCGCCATGATGATGCAGGTGTGGTGCAACATCCAAATATCGTCGCAGTGTGCGTGTGTCACTGGTACACGCAAATGCACCTAATTCTTTGCAAATGGCGCACTCGTGACATCGCAAGCGTGACGGGATGTGCGGATGCTACTTGTCCATGGCGTCAAAATGGTGGCTCCCTTGCGTACAGGGCACCGCCATTTTGACACCCCCATCACATGCTAGGGGTGAGGCTGGTATGGATGGTGCGTCCTCGGCCAACCCCTAGCACGTGATGGGGGTGGCGCAAAGGCCCATCTAAATCGGGCCTCAAGTACAGGCTTTGGCTTTGTTGGGTGTTGAGGTAATGGTGAAATAAATAGGAATAAAGAATTTTTTTTTATTACACGCCTGTGGTCTGTGAAATTCATATTTTTTTAGGAAGTAAAAAATAACTATTTTAGTGCCTGTTAAGAAATGGGGGAAATTGTAGCTATAATGGTAGTTAGTGACTGAGAGCACTGCAACTGTTTACATTTTAAAGTAACTGTTCTAATTCTGGGGAAAACAGCTGATCATATGTAAAGACATTCCTGCACTATACTGCAGCTGAGTGGTCTACATAGTCAAATCATGGCTCATAAATCAACATCTCTTGACCTTCCTTTTTTGTTGTCAGCTTCTATTTCTCTGCCTTGATTGTTGTAGTAAATCTCTTTATCCTTGTGCAGTAATCATTCGACAGTAGCATTCATAATTCTAATGGTGCTTCTGTTTCCCTTTTTGTTTGCTTCTCATCTGTCTTTAACTGCTTGGAGTACTCTGTCTCTCTTGCATTTTTTTCTCCTTCTTTTTGACTTCAGGTATCATTTTTCTGCATTCTTCTTACACTGTGCCCCTGACTTCTGTCCCTAGTTCATCTGGTTTCTGGTCCACTAGGCTTAATAGTTCAAATCTATTTCTCATACTTTACATTCTGCTGGAATATTCTTTAGATTACATTTTGGCAAGGTTTTTTGGCTTTTTGTTTGGTATTTTTGGATTTGGTCTTTTTCTCCAGCTTTATTCTAACTGGATATTAGTAGTTCATGCTCTGTACCACAGTCCACACCTGGTCTCATTTTTGCTGTAAGAATGGAGCTTCTCCATATTCTGGTTCCTATTATGTAATCTGTTTGATTTTTGTGTTTTCAATCTGGCGATGTCCAAGTGTATGTTCTCCTCTCTGGCTGTATGAAGCAGTTATTTGTGATGAATAGATTGTTAGCCTCACAAAACTCTGTCAGTCATTCTCCCATTTTGTTCCTTGAGCCAAGCTCAAATCTGCCTACTGTCTTTCACTCGCTTCTGTTTCCTATTGCAGTATTCCTAACGGTAGTATTCAGTGATATATCTTGACACTTCCAGATCTTGTCTGTGTGAGAACTCCAAAGTCAATTAACAATCAGTCCTTCTCAGTTCATTTATTCACTGCATAGTTTGAGTTTAATAATTGCTTTAGGTATAGTTCTGTCTATGGAGTAGAATGGGGGGATGGGTGGTGTAGTGGATAGTTGGTGCTGCTTGCTAGCTAGGTTTTGAGGCCTGCTTGAAGATTGGAATGCTAAGAGATAAAGGACTGGGCAGATGTTAGCATTTGTTCAAGGCGGTGCCTGGTTTCTCATGGTTCTGCCGGGGGAAGGTGTGGGGAGTTTGCTACAGGAAAAAAGGGTGGGGGCCAGGGAGTTACTTTGACTACACAGAGGCTTGGGTTTCAGATTCTGCAAAAACGCGTGTCTAGCTACATCTGCTTGCTCTTACAATAAACTTCAACTGCTGTTTAAAGAAGTTGTTGTGGATCATTGTTCTGGTAGTTGCTGGATCTCACAGTCTAGTTCCTTCATAGTCGGCCTTCCAAGTCCTAGTCTTCTTCTTGATAGCACTTTCGATTCTGATTAATGATTAATGACTGAGCCAACGTATGGAAAACCTTTAACTATTTCAAACTCTTCATTATCTACTTTAAGGTTATGGAAGTCATCTGTGGTCATTATTTCTGTTTTCTTAATGTTCAATTGTAAACGTGCCTTTGCACTTCCCTCCTTGACTTTTTTCAGCAATCATTCTCTTTCTTATTTTCTGCTGGTAGTATGATGTCATCTGTATATCTTATACTGGTGATGTTCTTTCATCCAATTGTCACACCTCTTTCCTCCATATTTTGTTTGGTTCAAAGAAAAGAAAAAAGTATCCCAGCCCCCCAGTTTGTATAGCGAAAGCTTACATTTACATATGATGTTTTCATTCAGTTCAGTTATGCCATCCCTTACCTTCATTGAGAAGTGATACAGCACATGAAGTATTATTATGTTATGAGCTATTTTTCAAGAATGCCTCTAGCCTAACCAGTACTTTGAGGTTGCATTATGAAGTGGTATAGTCCTTGGAGGACTGCACCAGATGTTTGAATGGGCTTATACATTTGTAATACTTGGTGACTCTCTTGTGGGACAGATAATATCCATCTTTTGTTAGCTTTCTTTCTAACTGGGTAGGGATCTGAAAATCTTGGAACAAGAAGGCAACCATCAGCAGCAATTCTGAATCCAACTAATCATTTTTCCATTCCTAATTCTGACAAACCACCTCTGAATATCCCTAGCCTAAGAAACCCCTATAAAATTTATCGGCTCGCTATTCATTGAGTCACCAGCTGTGTGATGACTTGAAGGCATATATGCATCCACACATGCACACACACATTTCTGGATGTAGGGTTGTATTGTATTGTAATGATTATTTTGCAGATAAAAGCTCTCAGATAAGAACTGATTTGGATGCCAATTTGAGGACAGAGACAACTAAAGAGGCATCCAGTGCCTCCGCCATTACTGTTAGACTGGATCAATTTGAGTTGGTAAGTACTGAGGATGTGGACAAGATTCTTAGTAGTTTGAAAAAGATGACTTGCCCTCTCGACCCTTGCCCAACCTGGCTGGCTATCCAGGGGGGAGAAAAAATCATGGTGATGCTGAAAAACATAATTAATGCATCCCTCAGGGAAGGCTCCCTGCCTCCCTGTCTCAAGGAGGCAGTAGTTAGACCACTCTTAAAAAAGCCTTCCCTGGACCCCCTGGATAGAAATAACTATAGACCAGTCTCGCTACTACCATTCCTGAGCAAGGTGATCGAGAGAGCGGTCACCAATCAACTACAAGCAGTATTGGAGGAAACGGATTTTCTGGATCCATTTCAAACTGGATTCAGGACGGGATACGGAGTTGAGACTGCCATGGTCGCCTTAGTCGATGATCTCCATCTGGGCATCGACAGTGGACGTGTAACCCTGCTGGTGCTCTTGGACCTCTCAGCGGCCTTCGATACCATCGACCATGGTATCCTTCTGGAACGCCTGAGAGAGTTGAGTATTGGAGGCACTGCATTGCAGTGGTTCTGGTCCTACCTCTCAGGCAGGTTCCAGATGGTGTCGCTTGGAGACAATTGTTCGGCCAAGAGGGAGCTCAAATCGGGCATCCCTCAAGGTGCGATTCTGTCCCCAATGCTGTTTAACATTTACATGAAGCCGCTGGGTGAGATCATCCGGATACATGGGGCGGGGTGTTATCAGTATGCTGATGACACTCAAATATACTTCGCTTTGTCTCGGACGGAAGCAGTGACTAAGGATGGCATCTCTCCTCTGAATGCCTGTCTTGGGGTAGTAATGGACTGGATGAGGGAAAACCGACTCAATCTGAATCCAGGTAAGATGGAAGTACTTGCTATAGGAACCCTGAATCCAAGAATGGAGTTGTGTCAGCCAGTTCTGGATGGGGTCACACTTCCCCTGAAGGATTCTGTTCATAGCTTGGGGGTCTTCCTTGACTCTTCGCTCCAACTGACAGCTCAGGTGGATGCAACAGTCAAGAGCGCCTGCTATCAGCTTCGTCTGATACGCCAACTGCGCCCCTTCTTGGAGCTGAGGGACCTGGAAACAGTAGTACATGCACTGGTAACCTCTCGATTGGACTTCTGTAATGTGCTCTACTTGGGGCTACCCTTGTGCCAAATTTGGAAACTTCAGTTGGTACAAAATATGGCAGCCAGATTGATTACGGGAACTTCTAGGAATGACCATATAACACTGGTCTTGAAGTCCCTGCACTGGCTGCCTATTAGTTTCCGGGCAAAGTACAAGGTGTTGGTGATTAGGTAAGAGTCAAGGAAGACCCCCCTACATGGCTTGGGCCCAGAGTACTTGAGGGAATGCCTTCTTTCCTATTGTCTGTCCCGCACACTAAGGTCCTCTGGAAGAAATCTACTACAGCCAAAAAAATCTAGGCTAACATCAGTTTCTCAGAGGGCATTTTATACTACTGCTCCAAAACTATGGAACGACCTGCTGGAGGAGATCCGTCACATTCTCACTCTGACAGCTTTTAAGAAAGCACTCAAGACGGATCTCTTCCGGCAGGCCTTTCCAACTTAGTTACCATATAGAGATATTTGCCCCCTCATTTGTCTATTCTTCCCCGTCCTATGTTTCTGCCTTTTTAAAATGTCTTTAATGTTTTTAATGTTTTTATACTATTACTATTTAATTTTGTTTTAGTACTGGGAATGGGGGGATAGATCTAGGGTTTGATTTTATTTTATTTTTTAACTCCATTGTAATGTGATGTATTTTATTGTTGTAACCCGCCTGGATTCTTCGTGATTGGGCGGGCTAGAAATAAATTATTATTATTATTATTATTATTATTATTATTATTCTGAGGCTGTATGCAAGACAGCAAGGGAGATGAGCAGAATATTTTGGTTGATTTACATTCCTAATACTTTCCCATCATTTTGCTAAATCTTGCTTACTTTTATCAGGAAGTTCTAGGCTGGCACCTTTATGCCATTTGCAAAGTATACACTTCCATGCATTGTGATACCTTGCTGCAGAGTAATCAGCAAAATGGCTTTTTTGGCACTGGGCTGTGGAGATTTGCATTTTATGATTCCACAGTGTGCTCTTTTTTATAGGCTGCATTTCAGTAAGACACTTAACTGAATTGCTCCTTTGTTGATCAAAGGGACCAATAATGATGCATTTTGCCTAGCTCAGGGGTCTTGAATGGTATACGTTTTCTTGCAATTTTTCCTTGCATTTTCAATTTAGCGCATATGTATAAAATTCCTTAATAACTGAGACATACCCAGACCTATAAAACTCCAAGAGACCAGGAGGCTGAATGTCCAAAGCTTCTTTTCACTGCAACCTATGTCAATGGCACGGGACAGACCACCCCAAAAGGGCAGCCTGCCGGTGGCCTTTCTCCCTCCGGAGGGATGCTGCTTCTGCCAGACTGCGTGGCATCCATCCAAAAGAAAAAGAACTTTTTGTACTGCTCGGCAGATGTAATGAGTGTGCCAATGGTGCACTTGTTACATGAGTGATGTGCGGTGACATGTGGATGCTGTGCATCGCTTACATCACAATGGTGGCACCTGTATGGATGGGATGCTGCCATTATAGTGCCACACCGTGCTAGGGTTAGGGACCATGCAGTTGCCATGAGGTCCCTAACCCTAAAATCAGTACTAGCACAGCACATTTGCACAGTCTGTACCACACCAATTTTCTAAGCTGGAAAAAAAAAAACCAACCCCACACACCTGTGTATTTATATGTGTTCACTTCAAAAGTCATTTATTTAGAACCATTATTCTGATAATATTCAAATGTTCTGCCACTGTGGAAAGAAAGAAAATTGATAATAATAATAATAATTGTTTTATTTATTTATATACCGCTATTCCAAAGATCATAGCGGTGAACAGCAAGTAAGCTAATTAGCAAGTAAGCTAATTTGCCCCCCAACAGTCTGGGTACTCATTTTAGCGACCTCGGAAGGATGCAAGCCTGAGTCGAGCTTGGGCCCTTTTGCTGGTCTTGAACTCGCAACCTTGTGGTTTCGAGTGAATGGCTGCAGTACAGGCATTTACCCACTGCGCCACCAGGGGAGGAAGGAAGGAAGGAAGGAAGGAGGGAGGGATTATTTTAATCATTTTGAAGAGAAACGAGCCAGTTTGCTAGAAATTAGACCCATGAAAGAATGGCATTGTTCTGTCTGCCGGTATATCTGCTGTGATCCATTGGCCTCTTGCCAATTTCATGGGAACTGTTTTGTTCCCTTTTATTTTGGGATCAATTGCAAAAAGTGCTGAGTGAGTTGATCCACATGGTACATTATTTTCAGAGGATGGAGTAAACCCTAATCATCAAACTACCTCCTAGCCCTGGGTTTACATTTTCACTGATCCATGTTACTGTCCTGGGAGGAAAAGGATCTGATTATTCCAAACACTGAAATTATCAGTTGACTCCTTTCCATGAGGGAAGCTAGAAGCAGTTGCATCAGCTGTGCTCATCCCAGAAAGAAAATAGTCTGTAGCATAATTATTATGTGTTCAGTTATCCAGACATGTAGTTTTATTTAACAATATAATTAAGTGCCATGTGGATCAACTCAATCATCACTCTTCAAAATGGTTCCAGAAATCAGAAGGAACTAGGAAGTTCCCCTGAAATTGGTAAGAGTTGATGGATCATAAACTACAGTTTGCCTATCCCTAAATAAATTATGTACAACCAAAGCTTTCTGATGTATATATCTGTATAATACACATAGTGCATTATATATATTTTAGATGTAGCCTTAAAATGTTTGATGAGCAAAGCCTGCAAAGATTGCTCAAGATTGACTAGGTGTTTATAGAGACATCACTCCTCCTTCAGCTATGTTTGTGGGAATCCTGTGTTTGTGGGAATCAGTTCCTCAATTGGGAAATGTGTTTGTTAAGTGGTGTAGATGTTTGAGCATTGGACTATGTCTTTGAAGAACAGAGTTTGAATCCCTGCTCAGCTATGGTTCAGTCACACTCTCTCAGCCACAGAGGGAGGCAAAGACAAACCGCCTCTGAACAAATCTTGAAAAGAAAACCCTGTGATAGGGTCACCCTGAGGGCCACCAAAAGTTGGAAATGACTTGAAGGCACACAACATCAAGAACAATGTCTTTATTAGGATCAACAATCGAAATCTATTTTGTGATGTGTTTTGTAATTGGTTTTAAACTCTATGTAAACCGCTTTGATCTTTTGGAAAAGCAGTATATAAATAAAAATTATTATTATTATTATTATTATTATTATTATTATTATTATTATATGCAGGTATTTACCAACTGTAGTTTTTTCCCTCTGGAACTGTATGGCTCTCCTTGGATGTTTTGTTTTATTCTAAAAAAACATGCTGGTCAACTGTTTATTATGTAGCAGGAGGAAATCTATCAATACCTTTGTCTCTCTTTGATGAACACGATCAACAGTTTTCTAATATATCTCCTGTAGAGCTGAGTCAAAATATTACTACCAGCTTTTCCCTTTAGACATCTCCTGAAACAATGGCCTGAAACAGACAGGCCAAAAGGACCATGGTGGGATCACTGTGGTGCTGTTCACACTGGGGCCATGGCAATTGCATGTGTTGATCTTAATCCAGGCTGCTGCTGAGGTCCTGAACTAGGCCACTGAAAAGGACCAGATTCTTCTGCTCCTTTTTCGCCCATTCTTTTGAGAAGATGTGGCACTGGTGCAATTTCCAGCCTCATTTGGGGGCATGCATAATCTAAACACTACACCCCAAACATGGCTGGAAACCATGTCATTTGGCCTCTGTTTTGGGCTAGTGCTACACAAATTTCAAACACTTTTTAATATGATTCTGAGAGATCATAGTAGCTCATGGGCTTCTGGGTAGAGCTCTCTTGTTAAAAACATCAAAGAAAAGTGAGTCAATTGGTGGCAGAGGGCGTTATGCACACATATCCAGTTAAAACTGAACATACCCACCAGAGTATTTTGTTCAGAGCTAGGCTCAGTGTAGAAAGTCCCAGGTGCTGGATTGGAGAGCCTGTGAGGAAATGAACATTTTACTCTCACCATATGCTTGCATATCCAGTTTCTAGATAGAATACAAATACAGATGTTTTTCCATGCCTGAATAGCCCCTAGTCCCAATGAGTGATTAGAATTTTGTAGCAGCTGTCCTGATAGAATTTACCTGTTTTCCTGTATGATCACTGAGAGGAGAAATGTATGTTGACCTAAATCCAGCATCTTGCTAGCTCTTGATTAGCTCTATGATATGAACTTCTTTCCCCTTCTCTCTCTTCTGCAGGCCTTTGCAGCACTTGAAAAACAGTTCTCTAGAAAAGTTTTTGAGGTTGAACAGGGGTCTTGGAAAAGGGGAAATTACCCACCTCCCAATTCCACTAACAGAAGCAGTGCTGTCAGTGGGAAAACTTCTTGGATCTTACCCACGGTCTCATTCAATTTTGTTTAGAAATTTTACATCTCCCTATAACAGGGGAGTGGGGAAAGTGCATTTTGTGGCTCCTAAAGCCCCCAATAGAATCCCAAAGCCTACATTTAATAAACAAATCACCCAATAATTTAATCTCTATAAAATATTAAAATGGCCAAATTGGTACAAAGGTTTGAGCCACAATACCCCCTCTGCCCACAGCCCTTCTAAATCCGCCATAATGTGGTTCATTGCCTGAACAGAAAGTGATGAGATATCTCTTCTGGTTGTACTGGAAGTGGTGGCATAGCTTGCAAAGGGCTGCAGTGGGTAGAATTAGTCCTTGCTGACTCCACAGTTGTCCAACTCTTTCTATACCTTATTGGTATCTGGCAGAGCAATCTTATTATGTCTTTACTTGATTCTTATTAGGAATCATATATATACAAAACATAAAGCAAGTGGTACCTTGAACCCACACACAGCTGTCACCAGCGTAACTGTAGCCACATATACCAGGAGGCAGAGGGAATGGATTCCAAGCAAATCCTCTTGAGTTCCAGCACTTGTCATTCTAGAGAAATGAGCATCAAATCTCTCCAATTCCCAAGAATCCCTAGAGGCTATTGAAAAGAGATGCCTTTCATATAGAAGGTAATTAAAAGTCACTGCTTTCTTCTTCATCTTCTTCTTCAGTACAGTGTTTTAGAATAGTCCTGTGCTATTGTCTTCTCAGTCCCAAAATGTATATTGCATTTTTTTAACACACCCAGGTTTACAGGAATGTAGAATGTTGCCTTTGCAAAGCAGCTTCCTCTCAAAACATTCCTTTTTTGATAGAGTGGGTGTTGTGACAAAGTAGCTTGTTCCTTAGGCTTGTGCTTTGAAGTTGGCCAGGTCAGAACTCTAATGCCAGAAAAATGTCCACTTAATTGCTTCTGTTACCATTAGACCAGAACAAAATCTAATTAAAAACAGTCAAAGTTGTTAGTAAAATTCTCTTTCAGTAAAAAAATATAATTAAAGAAACCAGCTTCATTAATTTGATCTGCAGCCTCTGACTGCACCATTTCCTTCGGTTCTTTTTGTCAAAGTTATCCTACTATTGACATTTAGGTTATCAATCCAGACCTGTTATTCTTTGTTCATCATTTTTGTTGTCATTGTCATCCTCATCCTCATAGTGATAATCATCATAATATACAAAACCATTGCTCTACAATCATTTATATTCCATTTGGTCAGGATCCAAAGAAGGATGTAATGTCTGTACATGAAGGCTTTTTACTTTTGATTTCTGTTTCAAACTCTCATCAAACTCAAAATAGATTCCTGAAGACTTGTGGCTGTCCTGAGTGACATTTGGTACTATGTAAAGAAATCCACACAGGAACTCTATCCATTTAAGCTATGCTTGCTTATTATATGTATATCCTGCCTTTCCTGAACTCAACAACATACACAGCTCTCCTCCCACTCCTTTTATCCTCACAATAGCCTTTTGAGGTAGGTCAGAGTGAGGGAAAGCAACTAGCTGAATATAATCTTATAAGTTTTATCACTCAGTAGTGACTTGAATCTGGTTCTCCCAAATCCCAGTGCAATATTGCAATTACTACATCAAATTTCACCCTAGCAGGGATTAAGGGCAACATGCCGTAGAACTAATAAAAAGTCACATGCAAACTAAGAATCAAACTGTGGCCCTGAACAGACAGGCCAAAATAAAGCTGCTATGAGTCACTTTACGGTATTGCCTGTTTAAACGTATGAACAAGCACTCATTATAGGGGCAAGAAGCTGCACCAAATCTGTACTCCAGTCCTTAGGACTGGAGCACAGCTTGGGCACAGCTTCTGGCCTCTTAAGATGCATGTATCATTAAACAGCTAACCTGTAAAGTAACCCAAAGCAGCTTTATTTTTGGCCTGTCTGTTCGGGCATCTATGTAACACAATTAAGTGTTATCGTGTGATGGATAAAAAACTGGAGAATAGCCAGCCCATTAAATATCTTAAGTGTTGAATGTGCTTGGTGGAGTGAACTTCAAACTTAGTAGTGGGTACTCATAGTACAGCATCAACCCAGTTTGACAGGGGTTCACAATTAATCCATAGTTGTGATCGCATCCCTTCCTTGTTGAAGTTTGGTTTTTTGATGATAGTATTCTTCTCTACGATCAATACTACCCATTGTGCCTGGTGATGGGCATCAGTTTTTTCATTCACGTCCATGAATCTGGGCATTAGTTAGTTTAGGATTTCTATAGCCTCCTTAGCATTGGCCAAAAAGGAGAGCTACAGCTGGTATCATCAACATATAAAACTGTACAATTAATTCACAAAGGAAAATGCATACAGGTCCTTTGGTACGTATAATGGAATATTAGGCACATATAAATTGCTAACTTAAGTTGGTTACCTTTCTGTTCTTAAGACAAGGGTAGGCAACCAGGTTCCCCTCATATGTGTGTGACTGTTACTCCCACAAGTCCCAGCCAGCATCACAGGTAACATGCTGTGAGGTTGTAGTTGAAAAAATATCTGGAGAGCGCCAATTGCCACCTCCTTTAAAGAGTTTATCACAACTGAAGAAAATTGGAGTTTAAAAGGGTCAGAACCTGCAGTTATCCAGTGTACAGTTGGCCCTTCTTATACACAGATTTTTTAATACACAGATTCAAGATCCATGGTTGGAAAATGTTAAAAAAAAAGTATAATTCAAAATTCAAACAACTTGATTTTCATTTTTTTATAAGGGAACACCATTTGCAAAGTCATTATATTTAATGGGACTTGAGCATCCACGGATTTTGTTTTTATCCATGGGGATCTTGGAACCAAACCTCAGCATTATAACAAGGGTCCAACTGTATTAGGCAAAATTGCACAAATGGTTTTCACATGAAATGTTGTGCGCACAAACCACCTTCGAATCCAACAAGAAAGTGAACATGACCAAGAAATAAGCATTTTCAGGGAAAAATATTGGCGAAATTCATTTTCCCTTTCATTCACGATTCACTTTTCTCTTGCACAACTGCTGTAGGTGAAAGCTACTTGCGGTATATTCACACGGATTCTCCCAGTTTTTGTGTTTGTTGCCAGATTTCCCATGGTTCTTTGAGTGGGAGCTTGGGAGTTACTTCCGTGCCACAGAATAAGTAAAATAAGTATCCCATCTTCTTCGTAGCCAGAACTCTTTAAAAACCACACAACCATGCTGATGCACAGGGGCAGAGAAAGAGGGAGAGAAGAAACCACCAGATGAAGAGAGAGAGCGGGTAACCAGAGAAAAGAAGGAGCGATGAGATGAGTGACAGAGAAACAGAGGAGAGTTGAATGCCTCAGAACACTTGTTCTGTAATCCAGCGCACACTTCTCTCTCTCTCGCTATGTCTCCTGATTCATCCACAGCTAATCCCCAAAATGTTCCCTTTAAGGATTTGGAATTCAGCTCCTGAAATCCCAGGCTATCGTCCAACATAGCTGAGTTTTCTGGAAGCTGAAGTCGAAAATCCCTATAAAGGGACAGTTTGGGGATCAACTTCAACAGCCTTCCTTCTCAAGCCAGAACTCTTAAAGAAAACACTACTGAGGGAGGCAGGGCAGGGACCACAACACCACACCACATAGATATGCCATGGTATAAACGTGTGAAAAATCATTTGCGCATTTGATAGCTTTTTCAGGATACACACTCTTATATTATTATCAGCGATGGAAAGCACATTTGGTCCAGTTGTGGTGAAAAGCATTTTACGCATTTGCTTGCAAGTGCAGATTGACTTCAGATTCTGCATGAGATACCAGCGCTTTGCATATGAAAAACCATTGTGCAATTGTGAGTTAATAACGGGTTCTTACCATTTGAAACGTCCATTTTTTTCCCCATTGTGATAACTTCTAAGATTTGTTAGGTTGAAGCAAGTGTTCTCTAAACAACTACACTGCTAACAACCTTTGCTAAAATAAAACACACAACATACCCACCTGGTGGGCTTCAAATTTCCTATATATCAGCCAGTTTGTCTTAGGCATGGCCAAACCATGTAAACCAGTGAGATAAAAGCTTGGTTTTTTTTTAATAGGTGAGCAATACAAGCACTTACTTTATGTATATCAGGTTGCATTGTCTCTCAGAACTGATATGCAACAACCTTGATGCTATAGAATTCAAAATGTTTTGCATTATCTCTGTCTATTGTAGCCTCTTTTCCTCTAGGGCTATTTATTTTTCACAGTCAAAACCTGCTATCCAAATGGTTAAAAAAACAATACACCAGATACTTTTTACAGAGAGTAATGTACATAATTATTTCACATGTTATTAAGGACGTTATTATTTAAGGAGGGGGGGAAACCTTGCAAAGTACAAGGATTCCCCACCAGGTGGCATGTAAGCCTTTAGGGGAGAGGGATAGTATAAAATTCAGCTTGAGTTTTCTTTGCAGAAGAAACTCACCTCAAGTTGACTGGTTTGTGATGAAATAAGGCTTCTAATTAATCTATAAATAATCATTAAACCCTAAGTGGTTTTTTTTTTGTAATGTTACAAAAGAAAAGAAAAATCTGTCGCTACCTCGCAAGCATATATTACAGATCGCAAAGAGGCATGTGCTATTCTTCCTTCAGTGTGTGCACATTACTGTTCTCCATTCACACTGCACAAGAATTCCAAAGCCTGGTTCTAAAATAAGCATAGACATCCATCATTCTTAAAAAAGATGGATTAGCATTTTGCACTTCCTGTAACACAGAACACAGCATCAGACAAATATGAAGTTAGCAAGTCTATTCCACCTCTGCGCTCGTTCAGTGTGCTTTCATGAAAAGACAAAGGAAGTGCTTGACAACATGGTATACATTTTGACAAATGCACAGTATCATACATTACTTGAGATCTCCAGATGACATCATCATCTTCAGCATCAGCATCATCACCCATCTTTATTTATAGCCCACTTTTTCCGGATGGTTGGAACTCATGTTTTTAATCTATGGGAACAAAATTCCATTTGAGGAGCAAAACCTCCTAGTCTGTTTTTTTTTTAAATATAACGTTTTATTAGTTTAAATATGTATTACAAACAATAAAAACATGTAGGACATCATACAATTATGACAGAGATTACAAAAATTAAGACAACACTCTCTTCACGAAACTGCAAACTTGTGATTCGGTATTTTCTTAAAGGTTATTACTCATATAACCCAAAATTAACTTCCTGTATCTTCAGTAATCATTTCCTATCTACCATTTAAAAGGAACGCTCCTAGTCTTGTTTTGAAGTATAGCCCTAGATATACACAAATGATTATTCTATTCTTGTGTTGTTGTCTGTCTTCAAGTCATGTCTGTCTACAATAACCCTAAGATGACCATATTGGGGTATGGGGAGGGGGGGTTCTTGGAGAATTTGTTCAGCTTACCCTTATCTTTCTCTGTGGCTGAGAGAGAGTATGCTCTGCGCAAGGTCACCCAATGGGTTTCCATAGCTAAGTGCAGATTCAAACCCAGTGTCCTTGTTTTAACACTCAGACCACTAACACTACACTGGAACAAACATTCTTACCTAGTTATATACTAAGGTTTGCTCCAAGAATCCTTGGGATGTGTGGCTATGACTGGTAAGTATTAGAAAATAGAGCTTTACTTATTTTAATGGAATGGATTTCTTTTTCTGTTTGGAGAACTCTATCCAGGCCCCATATAATAATAGAATCTTAGCACTGAAAAGGATCACCCAAGCCATCTAATCCAAACCACTGCCATGTAGGAGAATGTGTGTCTTCACAGGACATTTTTAACTCAAGGCAACTGTAACCCCATTATGGGTTTTCTTGGCATGATTTGTACCACGAAGGGTTGTTGCCTTTTTTCCTCCTCTAGGCTGAGAAATGGAGAAATTGTGTCCTTGCCCATCGATCACCCAGTTGGCTTCAAATAATAATACAATAATAATAATATAATAATAATAATAATAAATAATAATTTCTATCTTCCCGCACTCTCCCAATGGGTGAGGGCCGGAGGGGGATCACACGCAGAGTTTAAAATTACACTTACAATATTGCAGCATTAGTTACTGCACAATTAAAACCCACAAGCGAAAAAATATAAAAACAAAATAAGAACATAAAAGCATAGAGACAATAAAAACATGTAAAACATCAACAATAAATCACGGGATCAGCTCGTGTCCACTTTTTCCAACTAGTGGTCTTCATAGGAGGTCAGGAGGGTAATGCGCAGCGAAAAGAGCTTCGTCTTTTAACTGCCTTCTTGGAAAGTTTTCCAGGAGGTGTGACAAGGCGGTCTCCTCTGGGAGTCCCATTCCACAGTCTGAGGGGCAGCTATACTGAATGGCCTTTTGGAAAGTAGAAACATGTTTGGATGCTGGGTTTCCTCCAACAGGGTTCTTCCCACTTGTTTCTAAGAGTGCAGAGCAGAGTGGATTGTGTATAGGGAATGCGTTCCCAAAGTAACCCGGACCCAAGCCATTAGGCTTTAAAGGTAATAAACCAACACCTTGTACTGTGGCCCGGAAGCTAACTGGGAGGCCAGTGTAGATCTTTCAAGATAGGGTTATATGGTCAAGTCTTGAAAGAGCTAGTGACCAACCGGCTGGGCCATTTTGCACTAATTGAAGCTCCGAACTTGATACAAGGGTAGCCCCCATGTAGAGCGATTACAGACAGAAATCGAGACGAGGATTACCAGAGCATGTACTACAGCTTCAGGTCCCTTCAGTTGAGGTAGGGTCTCAGTTGGCGTATCAACCGAAGTTGGTACCAAGACACTTCTGACTGTCGCACATCCACTTGAGTGACAAACATAGAGACGGGTCCAAAAGTACTCCCCAAACTGCGAACTTCGTCTACCACTGTCCAAGATATTCTATTCTACACACGACATCTCTTATAACGGAAATCATTCCTAATGTTTAGGTGGAATCTAATAACTAAACGTCGCCTTCCTTCAGATATTTTTTAAAGATAGCCTAAAACGTCACCTCTCAGTTATGCTCCTTCTCAAGGTACACTAAGCAGTACTAGCCAGTTTTCTAAAATTGTTCCTCATAAGGCTAGGTTACCTGAACTTTAAGGGATCGTCGAGGAGGGGAATGGCAGACACTAGGAAAATAAACACCTGGTTGTCGGGGAAAAACTCACGGGTAGTTCAGAGGGTGGTGCACAGTGAAGACCGGACGACAACCTGGTTGTGGTTGCAGTTTGTGCAGGGTGGGGCGGATCAGACAAATCCAGGGGAGCAAAGTACTTGGGAATCTCGTTGACAAGATTGGTCACAAAAGGAGAAAGGCTGGGTTCGAGAACACCAAAAGGAGCAAAGGTTTGGGAGCGGGGAAACTACAAGATCTGGATAATGCTGCCAAACAACACCAAGCCAGCTCAATCAATCACCCCAATCAATCACAGCACCTACAGCCACCTCCCTCCCTCCTCCAACCTTGTTCACGTTCCCATATGCCACTTCTTGTTGTTAGTTTTACATTATTTCCCTTACCCTCTTAATTATTTCTATCCCCTACTAGTCCCCTCAACTAACTGGCGCAAATTCCATCCTATTCCTCCTTGTTCATCTTCCTTCTTTTCCTTGCCCCCTCATTGATGTCACCATTTTCTGCCTCTCTCACTTCTCCCTCCTTCTTCATCTTCCTTCTCTTCCTTGTTCCCCTCACTGCTGCCGCTACAGCCATTTCTCTGCTTTTCCTCACGTCCCCTTGCTACCGTCACCTCTGAGTCCCTTGCAGTGTGAATTGCAAGGAGTAATTTGATCAGGGCAAACATAGTGGGAACTATGACTCTGATCGATTTGATGTGGCATCCCTGAGGAGACCCAGATCTCCTTGGTGCAAAAATGTGAGTGTGAATGAGGCCTTTGTTGCCCTCCTCTGGACATGCTCTGGCTTGTCAATATCCTTTGTGATGCCCAGCTATGGACACAATATTCCTGGTAAGGTTTGACAAAAGCAAAATAGAGTAGTACTATTAATTTCTGTGATCTAGACACCTTGCCATTGAAGAAAGTATGTGGCTGAATATTCTTTTGCTTCCTTACCCACTTATGCCATGTTGTTTATAACTTTATTATTTTTCTGTTATGATGAGCTTGTATTTTGAAAATTCATCTGATGAAAAAGGCAGAGGAACAATATATTATTAGACAAATTGCACAGAATGTGGAAAGATAGAAAACAGACTGACCTCAGAAGAATCAGTACAGAATGAATATCAGCTACATAGTGGAATGGGGAATAATGGGCCTGAGCAGACAGGCCAAAATAAAGCTGCTTCGGGTCATTTTGGAGGTATGCTGTTTAAATGCTGCATGTGTCCTAAGAGGCCAGAAGCAGCGCCAAAGCCACGCTCCAATTCTAAGGACTAGAACTCAGCTTCAGCACAGCTTCTGGCCTCTTAAAATGTGTGTGTCATTTAAACAGCATACCTCCAAAGTGACCCGAAGCAGCTTTATTTTGACCTGTCTGTTCAGGCCCAAAGTCAAATAAAAGACCCATAAAATCATAGTATCTTGGAAGCTAGAGTTGGAATGGCCTACAAGGGCCATCTAGTCTAAACTCCTGCCATGCTCCATAAAGCACTCATAAAAGATGCCCATACAACTTCTTTTTAAAGACCTTAGAATATGGAGAGTCCAGCATCCTCCAACATCCTTCAAGGCAATCTATTCCACTGTCAAATCACTCTTATAGTAGAAAAAAAATTCCTCCTATTTCGGTAGAATCCTTGTAATCTGAATCCACTGGTTTGTGTTCCAGTCTCTAGAACAATAGGGGGGGAACCCGCCCCATCTTCTACATGATACTCCTTCAGATATTTAACTACCATATCACCTCTCAATCTTCTCTTCTCCAAGCTAAACATACCCAGCATCCTAAATCATAAAGCTTGGTTTCCAAACCATTGACCATCTTGGCTTCTTTGAGCATGTTCTAGTTTTCCACTATCCTTCTCAAATTGCGGTGCCCAGAACTAAATTCATTCCCGATGAAGGGCCCATTCTCACTAGCCCATTTGCTCTGGATAGAACTGGGCAGATCTGGTTGCCCCCATATCGAATCTCCCCGGGTAGAAGTTTTGACTACCCTTTACCTTGATCGATGCAATTTGCCCCTCTGAAGTTCACATTTGCCATGCCGCTTTAAAATGGAGCCTCCTTTGTTGTCAATCAAATTCACTTCTGCTTTCATCAAAGGTGACATATCCTACAACCATTGGCCAACCAAATGGATGCTTTCCCTCCTCCTTTTTAAAAAAAAATGGGCGGCAGTGTTCGCATATTCTGTCAACTTGTCAGATTTAAAAACCTCCAGGTGTGTGTGTGTGTTGTGTGTATTTGGGTCATTACATATTATGGCAACCCTAAAACAACCCCATCCTGGGTTTTTCTTGGCAAGATTGGTTCCAAGGAGATTTGCCATTGCCTTTCCCCTAAGGCTGAGAGAGTGTGACTTCCACAAAGTCATGGGTTTCCACAGCCTTCCCTCTGAATGCCAGCCTCTAGCTTCCCCTTCGCTTCCAGCCCAGCATTTCCTCCTCTTTGGAACCTCTTCCCTTCCCTTCGCTTCCAGCCCAATGCCACCTCCGAAGCCCTTGCCTCCTCCCCCCTGGATTCCACTCCAGAATGCCATCTCTCCTTACATACACATATGTAGCAAAAGCATTCACACATTATAGCAAAAGCATTCACTTGTATCAATTTGCGAAATTTAAAAGGGAACACAAAGCATTCGCATATTCTGTCACACACATGCATAAAAAATATTTTAAAAAATGCCGCGTGCAAAGCGACCGGTGTTGAGAGGGGAAGCATGTTCCGCCCACTGCCTTCCCTCTGACCTAAATCCCTCCCCTGAACTTGACCCAATCATGACTAGGGCCAAATTCACATTTGCTGTCAGCAGAGAAGAAACGAGTTTTCCTAAAAGAAACAGGAATTAATCAATTTTCGGAAAAAACGCTCTAAGGGGGATTTGCCCTGGATCGGGTGTGCAAGACCCTAATTCTGATGTGTTTAAACTAGTGCCAATGGGAACTTTCCACTTTTAATCCGGGTTACAATTCGGTACAAAAGGTAGTCTGAATGGCCCCGAAGTCTAACCAAAGTAGAACAGGACAATGCTACCACTTCCCTCAATCTAGACACAATACTCCTGCTGATGCATTCACTTTTTTGGCTGCTGCAACAGACTGTTGACTCATGTTTAGTTTGTAGTCTACTAAAATGTCTAAATCCTTTTCATATGTACTGCGTTAAAGTCAGTACATATATACACCCATCCTATATTTGTGCATTTCATTTTCCTGCTCAAATCTAGCACCTTACATTTCTCCCTGCAGAAATTCATTTTGTTACTTTGGCTAGGTCTAAAATCTCTCATTGTCATTTTAAATTCTGTTCCTATCCTACTAGTCACCCCCCTCTCTCTAATTTGGTGTCATCTGCAAATTTGACAAGCATCCCAACATCTAAGTCATTTATAAAAATGTTAAACAACACTGGATCTAGGACAGATCTCCGAGGCACTCTAATAGTCACTTCTTTCAAGGATCATAGAATCATAGGCGCGTTACAGACCGCCATATGGGACGTCCTCAGGACATCCTAGGTTTAAAAAGGGGCATCACTTCTTGACGCCCCCAAGCCTAATACGTCCTGAGAATGTACAAGATGGCGGCGCCCCATCTACATGCGGGCTGCCATGATGGCGTCACGAACGAGCCGCCTCCAAACGAGGCGGCACGGACATGACACCGTCACACCCCGCGAGGGCGCTTAGTGGGCCCTTTCGTCGGCTCAGGAAGGAGCTCCAAAACGGAGCTCCTTCCTGGTCTTGCGTCACTGGCGCAGCCTTTAGATGGCTGTGCCCAGTGACGCAGAGGAGAAAGGGGCCAAGCGGCCCCTTTCTCCTCCTCCCCGCCACCGCGGGGTGTCCTTGGGGCTTGAAGCTCCAAGGACACCCCTTTCCAGGCCGTGGGGAAGTGGCCTTTTGCCGCTTCCCCGCGGCCTGGAAAGTGGCAGATCGGGGCCTCAGCGGCTGCCGTTCTAACCACTGAGGCCCCGATCCGGTGGGGAAAGGGGCGGGTGCAGGCCGCTGCTTTTCAGCGGTCTGTAACGTGCCATAGAGTTAGAAGAGACCACAAGGGCCGTCCAGTCCAACTCCTTGCCATGCAGGAACTCTCAATCAAAGCATACCCGACAGATGGCCATCCAGCCTCTGTTTAAATACATCCAAGGTGTGAGACCTTGTAAAAATCCTTACTGAAATCATGATATATTATATTCACAGCACTCCCATGATATACTAAGGTTGTAAGTCTATAAAATAAAGAGAGAGAGAAGATTTGTTTGGCATGACTTGTTTTTGAGAAACCCTTGCTGGCATGTAGTAATTACTTAATTCTTGTCTAAGACTGATTGTTTAACAATATGTTCTGGACCTTTCCTGGTTCTAGGACATTGAATAGTATGATATGAGTATGGTGATGATTGTCATTAGAAATATTAGAATCATAAAAATGACATTCTGTCTTTTCTCCAGAGCTCAAGATAGCAAACAAGGTTTCTCCTATAAACTTTATCCTTCCCAAAATCCTTTTAGGTAAGTCAGGCTGTCTGTCTCATAGACAGGCAGTAATTGGCGGGGTGGTGGTGGTTAGTTTTTCTCCAGAGGATGTGATTACTAGAGGTTTTGCACATGTTTAAATGATTTTTCATATTTTGGAGCTTGCCTATTGGAATTTGTCTTGGTAGTTCTTGTGTTGATGGATGGCCACCTTAACTTCAAAAAGGCAAACTTTACCCACAATGATGATAAAACTTGGAAATATTCTTTACATCCCTACGTTTATTTATTTATTTATTTATTTATACCCTGCTCTTCAATCATAAGGGCTCTCACAGTGGTTTACAGATTGGTAATCTGACAGTTCCCTGCCCTCAGGTTTACAATCCAGAAGGAGACAGGAATAGCAGTGGGGAAGGGGTTTAGGTCCAGCAGATACTGCCTCTCCTTGTCTCCCTACAAGGCCAGAGTGGCAGTAGTTAATAATAATAATTAATAATAATTAATAATTGAACAGCAAGTAAGCTAATTAGCAAGTGAGCTAATTTGCCCCCAACAGTCTGGGTACTCATTTTAGCAACCTCGGAAGGATGCAAACCTGAGTCGAGCTTGGGCCCAGTAGTTAAGATGGAGACTTGCCCAAAATCACCTAACAAATTTAATAGCTTTTGCAAACCAGCTCAGTCAGATCAATCCACCCTATTCCCACAGAATATAAATAATTAAGTACTGTGCATGCATATACATGAAAAATTCAGTATAAATCACATGGCTTAAAATCACATTACATGCTCGGAAAAATTAGATATTGGTTAAATTGCTGCTCACTAATTAACATGCTAAGTGTAGGGCAATCCTTTCAACTGTCTTATAGAGTGATAAGGATATTAGATTGTAGGGAATTATAGCTACCTTTAAATGTAATGGTGATGCAGATTAGGAGCCAATGATTTCAGAGTGCCATAATAATAAGTCCAGGATAATTACAAAAGAGGTATAAAGTAATTGAAAGCTAAAAGGAGGCATTATTATTAATATTATTAGCGTGCATTTCTATTATCTTACAGCAAGCAAAAATGTACCATGGACTTCTAGAATATAGAAAAATATTATAGATGTAATAAAATTAAAATAATGGCCCAACAATCCCCCTTGTATTTTCAAGGCCTGTATTGAAATGGCTAGATTATGTGATAACTGACAAAAGGACCTGCCTACACTTGGCTTAAAACGTCATCAGTTTTCCATCTCCACACTTGTGTGTATGTGGTTCACTCTGGACTTTCTCTTTTTCCACCCTGATACTCATTCAACCAGCACCAGTTTTGACTGGGTCAGAAATCCTCTTATCCCCATCCCCTGTTTCTCCACTTCATATTACTCAAATTATTTACTGATTTTGCAAATCAGGTCATCAGTCATGAAAAAGTTCACAAGAACATCTACACACCATTGAGTGGAAAATTAGAACCATTTCTTTCAAGGGTGCTTCATAAAATGAAAACAGAAGGATGTGTTCTTCAGATAGCTTCCATGTAATGTAGCAGTGTACCACTTGCAGCCCAAGGTGTTTTATATGCGCCACACGAATCTTTCTCTTTATCAAACTTTGTTCTCACAAATCCCCTATAGGTTTAAGATCTACAGTGGTGCCTCGGGATACGAAATTAATTCGTTCCGCCATTCCTTTCGTAACCCGAAAATTTCGTAACCCGAAATACTCCGTTAGCACTGGAAAGCCTATGGCAGCATTTGAATTTCGCGCCGAAATGAATTTCGTAACCCGAAAAATATTTCGTAACCCGAAACAGTTTTTGCCAATCGGACTTTTTCGTATCCCGGAAATTTCGTAACACGATCATTTCGTATCCCGAGGCACCACTGTATAAAAAGTTACATACTACAAAGTAACATCTCCAGATGATCCAGTAATAATTACAATTCAGGATTTCAGTTGCTATAAAATATGATAAGCATTTTACAGAAACAAACATATAATGTTTTAACAGTTCATTGATAATTTAGTCTGAGGTCTGTTAAAAGATATTGAAAGAAAGAGAGAGCCAAATATCAGTTAAAATATTTTTTATGAAAACTTTAAATATTGCTCAAACTCTACCCTCATGATTTCTAGAGACGTTCAGCTGGATCATCCACCAACATTATACCTGGAGTCAAACAAGATTCTGTACTCCAAGGTCAGGTACATCTAGGACAGATGGAAGGCCAGAGTTTAGGTCTTGCAGGGCTCACAGAACATACCTGGAGATGGTTTTCAGGTATCTTCTGGACGAGCAGCAAAGTAGGACTTAGAATTCATTGGTGGGGAGAGGAATTCACTTAGTTGACTAAAGATTGGAACCTCCCTTAGCTATTCATCAAATTCTTCAAGTGTTCCCTTAAGGCAATAAGTAAGATAATTAATGTTATCTTATGTCCTTTAAAGACTATAACAAATATTCAGAAAGTTATACTGGCTGTTTATTAATACAGTGTACTATATATTGATTTATTTAATGCTGAACCTCTAATTTGCTTTGTCCTATGCACAATTACCAGGAAAATAAAAGAGAATAATACAAAGAGTGTAAGTTTGATTATGGCAGTGGAATTTGCTAAGAATTGGAGAAAAGGATAACATATATACTGATCACGTGTATACTGAACCAGTCCAGCAAGCCCGCAGTCTTGGTTTTATCTTTGATTCTTCTTTGTCGTGTATCCCTCAGATCCAGACCACAGCCAAGGCTTGTAGATTCTTTTTATACAATATTGCCAAAATCCGACCATATCTCTCTGCCTCTACTGCCAAGATTCTGGTCCATGCCCTACTGGTATCATGACTTGATTTCTGTAACATCCTCCTGGCTGGGCTTCCTCTTTCTCACCTCCATCCTTTAATTTCTGTCCAGCATTAAGATGTACGCATTACCACATCCGCCCACCGCTCTGACCATATCTCTCCTTTGTTGGCATCCCTTCACTGGCTCCTCCTCACTTTCTGTATTCAGTATAAGCTCCTGCTATCAACATTTAAAGCCCTCCATGGCTGGCCCCTCCTTATTTATCAGACCTTCTTTTCCTCACCTTCCCACTCGGGCCCTCTGTTCTGGTAGTCAAGTTCGGCTGTCTCATCCCAGGATTTCCTCTGCCCCATCTTGGATTCGCTCCTTTTCACTTGCTGCTCCTCACTCCTGGAACCTTCTTCCCCCGCGAGCAAGGGCCATCACTTCTTTAACCAGCTTCAAAATGGAGTTGAAGACCATCTGTTCAGAGAAGCAATCTTAGGCATTGCATGATTGTCACTTGCTATTTGATGTTCTTTTGTTGCCTGTTTTATTGAACCATTTCCTGTATTGCTATGTATTATATATATATATATATTATGCTATTATTTCTTAGATTGTACACCATAGGCAGGTTTACTCTTTTACATTTATTGTTTTTACGTACTGCACTGTGCAAATCTACAGTGCTATAAATAATAATAATAATAATAATAATAATAACAACAACAACTCTCGAGGTTTTGAGGAATTAAATTAGCTCAAGGTTGCAACATCTATTGGTTGGGTTACGTAACCTTGGGACCAAATCCCTATGTATACCAAGTCCAGAGATACAAAGAATTCCAGGGGCAGGATCCTAAACAAATAATGAATTTTATTTTAAAAGGGGAAATCAACAGTCATACAAAAACATACAACCATTCACCCTCACAAGGACCACGAACTTCAAAGGTGTTACTTTGGAACAGAGTAGGCCAGACTAACAGAGATACTACACCTGAATGGACAGTTGCTCCTCTTGTTGCGGGTCTGGAGATGGAAAAGGGAATTCAATTGCTCCCAAGTCAAACGGGGTTGGTGAGCAAAAGAGGAGCTAGCCAAGTAAAACCAGCAGCATGTCAGCCTATTACAAGACTAAGCCAAGGAAACAACGGAAGGGCACAAATATTTATAGTGAATTTCAACCCTGGGGCAAAATTCAAGGTATTGAAAAAGGCCAAATGGTAGTGCCTTCTTTGAAATGGGTTTTTATCACTTTGAAGTTGGTTTTCCGAGGTGATAACATTGTGGTGTGAATGTGAATGATGAGTATGCATTTCTGAGGCAAGAGGGATTAGCATGGAGGCTACCACAGTCATTGGAAAGATTCATTAAACAGAGAGTCTGTGAGCATTTAGAAGGGAATGCCATACTTCCAAAAAGTCAGCATGGATTTCTCAAAAACATGTCATGCCAGACTAATCTTATCCCCCTTTTTTGAATAAAATTACCAGTTTGGTAAATGAAGGGAATGCTGTTGATATTGCATATCTTGATATTGGTAAGGCCTTTGAAAAGTCTCCACGATATTCTGGCAAACAAGCTAGTAAAATGTGGGCTAGATAATGCAACTGTTAGGGAATTTTTAATTGGTTGAATGACCGAACTCAAAGGGTGCTCAGCAATGGCTCTTCTTCATCCTGGAGAGAAGTGTCCACTGGGGTGCCACATAATTCTGTCCTGGACCCAGTACGATTCAACATCTTTATCTACAACTTGGCTGAAAGAATAGAGGGCATACTTCTCAAATTTGCAGATGACACCAAATTAGGAGGTGTAGAAAATGACCTGAATAGACTAGAAAGCTGGGCCAAAACTAGCAAAGTGAATTTCAACAGGGAGAAAAGTAAGGTACATTTGTAAAGTATTTAAATGTAAGATAAGGAAATGACATCATCCAGTTGAGAGGGAGAGAAAGGTCTGCCAGCTCCATCAGGCCTGGCCTAGAGTAAAAGGGATCTAGGAGTCCAAGTAGACCACAAGTGGAACACGAGTCAACAGTGCGATGCGGCAGCTAAAAAGGCCAATGCAATTTTAGGCTGCATCAATAAAAGTATAGTGTCTAGATCAAGGGAAGTAGTTTGATTTTCTATTGATCCCTGAACTAATTATAGGTGTTTATTATTATTATTTATTAATTATGAGGAATTGTATTTTATAATGTCTGTGAGGGTACATGGACTATAGTCCTTGTTATAACTGTATTATTGTTGCTTGAAATTTAGTATATATATATATATATTTCCCCCCTCTAGCCGGAGTTGTTTATTGTTAGTTGATTATATGCTATGTTATACTTTAACAATTATTATGTTTTATTTTGTAATTTGTATTTTTTTCACACTTCATTTTTATTTTGGTATTATAAAATGTTTGTATTTTGTTTTAATTTATTTAATATTAATTGAGTGGAGTTCTGCTGGGGAGGGAAGGGATTAATTATGACCTTTATTTATTTGTAATGTATTCTTTTGATATTGTTTGAATTGTGTTGTATTATATTGTAAACCTCTATTGTTGTAACCAGCCCGGATTCCATGTGATTGGGCAGGATATAAATAAATCCTTATTATTATTATTATTATTATTAAGTAATAGAGCCACTGTATTCTGCTTTGGTCAGGCCCCACCTGAAATACTGTGTCCAGTTCTGGGCACCACAATTCAAAAGCTCCATGAGGCCTGGCCTAAAGTAAGAAGAAAAGCCCTCCCTCCAGGTCTCGGAGGGAAAGAAAAGCCAATGGACTTATTCCCTTCCCCACTGCCATTCCCTTTTCCTTTTGTGTCATATCTTTTTTAGATTGTAAGCCTGAAGGCAGGGAAATATCTACTTAACTATCTCTAAGCCACTCTGAGAGTCTTTCTGGCTGTAAGCGGGGTATAAATACAGTAAATAAATAAATAAATAAGGTACTATAGGGGGGTGGGAATGAAATGCACAGATATATGATGGGGAACACCTGGCTTGATAACAGTACATGTGAAAAGGATCTAGAAGTCCTAGTAGATCACAAGTTGAACATGAACCAATGCAATTCTAGGCTGCATCAACAGAAGTATGGTGTCTAGACTGAGGGAAGTAATAGTATCATTCTATTCAGCTTTGGTCAGGCTTCACCTGGAATACTGTGTCCAGTTCTGGGCACCATATTTCAAAAAAGATGTTGACAAGTTGGAACATGTCCAGAGAAGGGCAACCAAAATAATGACGGGTCTAGAAATCTTGCCCAATGAAGAGCAACGGATGGAGGATGGAACAACTTGTTTTCTGTTGCTCCAGAGAATATGACATGGAGCAATGGATGCAAACAGCAGGGGGAAAATATTCCACTTCAACATTAGGAGGAACTTCCTGACATTGAGAGCTGTTGGACAGTGGAAGACACTCCCTCAGAATATGGTAGTGTCTCCTACTTTGGAGATTTTAAACAGAGGCTGGATGACCATCTGTCAGGGATGTTTTGATTGTGAGTTCCTGCATGGCAGGGGTTGGACTTGATAGCCTTTGAGGTCTCTTCCAACTGTATGATTCTATGATTCTATACACAGTCATCACCATACGGTAGTATCAAACCACCACCCACACACACAACTGTGGTATCACTGCATTGAATGATTATAGGTATCAGCACATTTGTTGTGGTACCAAGATGACTTAATAATAAATGAATAGGGACATGAGTGCACCAGATTTTCTTCTCTATCTTTCCATATGCATAAACATTTTGCTTTTTAAAAAAAAAATGTCGTCCCTTTACTCTTAAGGATGCTATCAACTCTGTGAAACAACAGTTTCGGGAGCTGCAGATCTGTGTCTTGTTGACCCTTGTGGTCATCCACTGAACAACATTTAGTCATTTCTTCAAATCTTGATTTAAACTCAACCAAAGAGGGTGGACACTGGACAGGAAACTATGGCCCTGGACAGACGGGCCTTTTAGCATGTAATGAATATGTGCTAGGGTTGCCTTGGGGCGTTGCTTACAGATGCCCCACAACCCTAGCACGTATTCCGTACGTCAAAATGGCGGCGCCCTGTACACATGGGTGCCACTATTTTGACGTGATGGACATTTAGCGTCTGCACATCGCGGCCCACTTGTGATGTTGTGAGTGCACCATTGGCTCACTCAGGCGGCACAAGTGTGCCAGAAAAAGAACCCACTTTTTGCAGATTCTTTTTGCTGCACGAGGAAGCCACGCGGTTTGTCTGCTGCGGCTCCCTCGCGCAGCAAAACAAGGTGCTGGCAGACTGCCCTTTTTGGGCGGTCTGTACCCCGCCTATATCATAGGTTTTCCTATGCCATTTAAGCCTTATGTGAGTAATGGGTTCTTGTTAAATTCTGGTGTGATCTTGCACCCTTGGCTGTTCTTTGGCTCTGATTCCTGTCCTGTCTATTGGTTTGTCCTTTTCTCCTGGCTTATCCTTTGTTCCTTGTGCCACAGCTTCTGCTTTGTTAGTGAATTTAAACTGCTGGCTGCTGTTAACCACTTAGATTCAAACTACTCATTTATTATTATTATTATTATTATTATTATTATTATTATTATTATTTAAAATATCTATGGTTTCTTCTAAATATAAATATTTAGCCATAGTGCAAGACAAAAAAAAGGCTTAGGCTTCACCCACTCAGTATAGCTTCTTACCCTACCCCAGCCTGTTGCAGGCATGCTATAAACAGGGACTGCCTGTGAGTTTTTCTAAGGGGGGGTATGGGAATCTTTTCTGTCTGAGCCAATTTGCACTTCTCTCTCTCTCTCTCTCTCTCTCTCTCTCTCTCTGGGTGCATCTAAAATAACAAAAAATTAGCTTCAGTTTGAATTTTTCTGGTTTGCAGTGATCCCATTAATGCCACACATTCACAGGCACAGTGAGGTGACATCAGCATAACTGGGCACACATTCCTCCCTGGAGAACTCACACACTTCCCACCCACCCTTTCCAGCATGCTTCAGCCTGCCCAGCCAATAGACCATATTGTTTGCCATCAATCTACTAGATCCACTCTGACTGGGAACTGGAAGAGGGAGCGTGTGAGATCTCTGAATGAGCAAGGGTGTGACTGATGGAGGAGGAGTGGAGAGGAGGGAATGTCTGCATTCCATTCACTGAAGCAAAAACAAAGATGACAAAATGCTAATAAGATGGGGGAAGGATTAGAGGGGAGGAAAAGTGAAAACAGTCAAAACAAACACGGCACTCAGATGTGGGAGAAAAAGGAGAGAGTGGCCCAATCTAACCCCTCATTTTTAATTTCATGGCTGAATATATACTGAAGTAGGAAACATGGCCGCACATACCATGCCAGATGTGTTGTTCAAATCCAGAGTAAATTCCCACTTCCTCCCCAGATTAAAGATACGACACATTTTTGTGTATTGGAATGTCTCTATTACCAAATGTTTTATTGAAATGTCTGAATTCTTATTGCCATGCTATTATACTTTGCTAACCTAATTTATTGTGAAGTACTATTTGTTGTTGTTGTTGTGTGCCTCAAGTTGTTTCCAAAGTATGGCAATCCTAAAGTGAACCTATCATGGGATTTTCTTGGTAATATTTGTTCAGAGGAGATTTGCCATTTCCTTCCCCTGAGGCTGAGAGTGTATGACTCACCAAAGATCACTTGGCATGGTGCGGTCCATACACAGCGTGCGACAATGCCATCATGCACACGCCACGTCTTGCGGCGCGGGAAGGAGCTCCGAAATGGAGCTCCTTCTGGGAGGGCACCTTGTTCCCACGACAAAAGCCTCTGTCTTTTCAGCATTTTCAGGATTCAGCTTCAGTTTATTGTTCCACATCTGGCCCATTACAGCAACCAGGGATGGATTCAGCACCTGTATATGCACTTATATGTCATATATGTTAGTACAGTATAGTATAGTTTAGGAACATGCATAAAAAGTGATCGTAAATGATGCAACCTCAGTCACTGAACAACTATTTTGATTTATTTTTTGGCATTTACAGTTTATTAGTGGTTATATGTAAATGGTGCAGAGTTTATCACTTGGCATTCGCCCTACAATGCAATATTTATGATGTAACTTGTAGCAATACAAGAGGCATGGCTGTTAGTCGAAACTTTGCATATTACAGCTAATGAGTTCACAAACTAATGCAACCTAGCTATTTTTGATTGACTCTGTGAACGAAGATCCTTTATGCTTCTACTCATGATGTACTGTTTAGCAGCAATGATGTAGAAATAAATTTAATCTATTAACTTTTGTTCTCTTAGTAGTTGTGGTGACAATGCGACACTGCCAGATCTCTTAAACCCATTTCCACTGTGTACCACTGCCACCACCAAATAATATGAGAAGGCTATCCCACCACTGCTGCCACCAAATAATATGTGGAGACCCTACTCCACTGACTCTTTCTCTGATACCAGCACAATGGATCTTTTAAATCTCAACCACTTGGCACCCATTTATATGTGACAGCTATCCACCCACTAACTGAAGTGTATTTATTAATAACTGTTCTTATTACTTTTGGTAGCATTCTAATATACTTGGTAGCATGTTGCTATCTCTAAATTACTTCAGACAACTCCTTATTGAGCATAAAGAACAGAACTTTTGGCCCCAGCACAGCGCTTTCACACTATCTGTACTGGGCCTATGTCACTGGAGACCTAAATGGATTTTGTGGCTTGGAGTGCTTGGAGCCCTCTTTGAATGGTCCACCAATGATGGCTTTTTTGGATAGGGATAAATTGTTCACAGTAGTTCATGTACTGATAACCCCCTGGACAGACTACTGCAATACACTGTACCTGACAAAGAAAAGAAGAATTCAACATAATTTCAAAGTGCAAGAATTTAAATCTTATGGGAATATTTTCCTCCAACAGACACTGTCATTGCTTCCAGTTAGGTTGAATTCAGGGTTCATTGCCCTTATGTTAGGAATGTCCTTTCTAACTTCAGATATTACAGCCGGAACATGCTTCATCAAGATCATATTTGTAGGGATGCAGAGAAAAATATTTTCCTCCAACAGACACTGTCATAGAATCATTGCTTCCTGTTATGTTGAAGCCAGTGGTGACTGATGTCTCTCATGTTAGTGGGATGGTGACTCCACTCTTATTTATTTGATTTGTATTTATTTATTTCATTTGTATGCCACTATTCTCCCTGCGTGGGATCCAAGGTGACTTCCGGAGAAAGTCAGTTTAAAAAGCTTCACAACAAAAATATAAAAACAATTAAAATTACTACATAAACCAGTATAAAATCATTTAAAAGGCATACAAAATTTTAAAAGATAAATAAAACACCCCAATATAAAGCTCTCCTGCTCCCACATTGAAAGCCTGCTTAAACAAAAAGCAATTTGCCTGCAGACAAAAGAGAGAGGGCCTCCCATGAAAGGGAGGGTGGAGCAACCACTGTGGAGCCTCTCTCTTGTCCTCATTAAGTGAGCCTGTGATGCTGGCAGGACCAAGAGAAAGCCTTTCTCAAAGAAGTTGACTTCTGCAACACTTCCACATGTTCTTTTAAAAGTCTGCTGGGACTAAAACGGGCCAGACATGGCCAAAAACATGGTAAAATCACCTGAAATTTAGGCCCGGTACAGATGGGAAGGGAGTGGTGCGCCCATGCTGATTCTAGGTTTCCAGAGTGTGCACCAACCGCACGCTCTGGAACGCTAGTCCGTATGGACTCCATCATCATGGCAGCCTCCTGTCCACACGGCGGCTGCCATGATGACATCACCACCATGCAGTGTCCGGACATCACTTCCAAGAAGTGGCGTCATGGCGGTGCCCTTTCCCCTTTATGGTGCTGTAAAAAAGAAGCCGCTTAGAGTGGCTTCTTTTTGGTAGAGCGTCGGTGCTGCACGGTGCAGCTGCTGTGGCACCAACGAGGGGAAAGATGGGTGGCACGGAACCGCCCGTCTGTACCGGGCCATACTCTTTGAGGACTTTGGGGGCATTTAAAATTATTGTTGTTATCATCATCATCTTCATTATTATTTCTTACTTGCCTCTCCCCATGGATTGAGAAAGGAACAACAACCATTAACAGATACACCACATCAGTTAAAATACATCAGGCAAACTACACATCAGTTTAAAAGGACATATATACAATTTAAAAATGATATGATGTATGCATATTAAAACAAGCCATATTTAAAAATCGTTATTTAAAAATAATTTAAAAATCATCTGGGTTAGCCTGCCGGAAGAGACTGGTCTTTAATATTCTCAGATGTGCTGTTACTCTCAGAATATATATTGGTGCGGGAGCTATACCATGTCATCCTAGTAATGCAGCCTCCTAATCCCTGTACCTCCCTCCACTCCACTATAGTGTTATTGCACTGAAAGGATAAGCTGTCAAAGGCTGCCATTCTCAGCAATCTCTGTGAGATATCCTGGTTCTCAGATGTGCTCTTGCTCTCAGAAAGCTGCACTAAAGGTACAGATGTTGAAAAGAAAAGCAAGATTCACAGACTTTAGCATGTCATGCACTTGAATGCAAATATTCAATATATAAAAATAATTTTCAGCTGCCAGGCACTCAAATAACCAATGTTGAAAAAGATGTTATTACATCTATTCCAAGTGGAATAAAATATACAGCAAGGTGGAAATGTAGTGTTTTATGTCTAGATGAGAGTAATTTATAAAGTACAATGAAAAATCATGAAACACAATGTAGTACAAAGTACTACAGTGCAGAAGTAAAGCATGATAGTCAGATTGCTTTATTTCTCCCCTTTCTTTTCCTATTTAACAAAATGATTGAAATTGCCAATGTCTTTCCTTTGTATAGTACCAAAATGAATGATCTTTGGCATGAAGGTATGCTGGGGTTTCTTCTTTTATAGAGATTTGTGAATTACTACATTCCAGGGTCTCACAAGATAAAGCAAAGGGGATGAGTCTTTGCCACTAAAGAATCTAACAGTTAGTTAAGCAAAAGAATCAAGTGATAAGGCTTGCCTTCTAGTGTATCCTGGGGATATTCTGATCCAATTGCTGTTTTTGTCAAACTAAAATTAAAGCCATCAATCAGTCCAGAATCTCTTTGTCAGTTCCTGGGAAAACCATCATGTCTTTGGTGTGGGACAGACTACCAAGAAACGGCACCCGTTTTTGCTTCTCGGGGATGGCACAGCCCCCAAATGGTGGGCTGCCACTGCGGAGCAAAAAGAATCCAGAATTTCTGGGTTGTTTGTGCGATGCCACAGTGACATCGTGAGTGCGCCATTGGCGCACTAGTGACATAAGTGCTGTGCAGCACCGTGCGGACACTGTGCAGACAACGTACAGATGCTGCGCAGTGCTTAAGTCACAATGGCGGCGCCCATGTACACTTGATGCCAACATTGTTATGCCACTGCCACATAGTAGGGTTGCGGGGTGTGTGGTCACTCTTCCCCCAGGCAACCCTACTATGTGTCCAGGCCAGCACAAAGCGCCAGTCTGCATCAGGCCTACGTTACAGTGCTAGAGATCATCAAGTATACGCCCAAAGATTAGTTTTCAGGTATAGATATTAGTCTCAAAAACATAGGACATTATCACTTTATACTCTTAAAACGGGGCTAGATCATTTTAAATGCAGTCCCTGCCTCCTGTTGCATTTTGGGGTTTGTAGTTCAATGAAGCATAAGAGCTCTCTGACTGAATATTCTAAATGCCCCTTCCTAAACTACAAACCCCAAAATGCAACAGGAGGCAGGGACCACATTTAAAGCCACCTAGCTGCATTTTAAGAGTGTACATAAGAGTGTGAATAAGCTTCATAGTTTCTTTGCACATAACCATCATACACCTCTGCACTTTGCGTATGTTCTGTGTCACCCTCAGACCTTCCAGTCTGAGCCACTTCCATTTTCTGTGGTTAACTCATCAAACTTATCAAACAGGTAATTATTACCACTTCCCGCAAACCTCTAAAACTCCATTATCTCATTTCCATATTTCCATTTTAGTTAGCTCTGAATGTTATTTCTGTGGAGATTGCTATTGTATATGTGACTGAACTCTGTCTTTTTCTAAATAAAACTTTTAATTCACCCACGCCTGGAGTCCTCTTCAGTTATTATGGATATACACATGTGCAAACAGTCCTAAAGGTTAGCTAGCCTATTGCAAAAATTAATTTCTTTAACACTTTGGGTAACAGTACACTAGTGTTAATATAGCAATTACTTGATATAAGTATCCCTTTTTGCACCCACTGAAATGTCACCATTTCTTATCATAACCAGAGCTTGGAAATGGTTAAGGGGGACAGGTTGCTACTTGCAGAATCCATCCTCTTACCTTGCATCTGTATGGCAAATGCTTAGTGGAAGCATCATTTGCCCTGCTAGACAGAGAAATAAATAAAGAAAACCATTAACACTTTGCACATGAGGTGGGAGGGGGAATGGATCAAGAGGGGTTATAAATCACAGCTCTGTCTCACTTCCCTTGAAGTCCTGGAGAGAGAATTACACCTGCTTCAGCCCTGCTGCAGACCAGAATTAAATAATTAATAAAGGCTGAAAACAGATGGCCCTAAAGGGGCAGTGTCATGCTATCCCTTTGTATACTGGATCAGGGCCATGGAACGACATGCCGCAGCCCCAATGTGGCCTTTTCCCAGTGCAAAAAGGAGTGGCAGAAAGCCTCTTCTTTTTGCACCAGAGAAAGGGCTCCCCCTTTGCCACTGCCATGGCTCTTCTCCACTCCTGCGGCATGTGGTGTCCAATCGCTGTGCCACAGGAGCATTCCTACATTGCCCACCATTTGATTGGGCAGGCGGCATAACTCCAGCTTGGGGGTGGAGGCGGGGTGTGCAGCATGCAGTCATCAAGCCCCCATGCCACCCACAAGCCTGCTCTTATTGCCAGTCTGTGTTGCCCCAAAATTGCCTTTAGTTTTCCATACATTTTGTGTGTCTGTCTTTTTTTCCTGGTGTGTTGAGCAATCTCCTAGCCAGCATGGCCACTGGCACTGAGTGGCTGGAGCATTCTGAGAGTTGAAGCCCATAAAGAAATTTTCCCAAGCTCTCGTCATGTGATTATGGGCTGGTTCTGACAGGTAAACCATTGAATCATTTCACTCTCAAATGAATGTGTGAGCTAATTCCACTGACAAACCAAGTGTCTGAGAGAAGTGAGAGCTCATTCTCACATGCAAATTATTTTAGAATGATCTTGCTCTCATCATGGGAGATGCATATATTGACTGTCCCTGAAAACGTGGAGATATTAGCAGAAGAAAGACTAGATTTTGTTCTCCATGGATTTCATCTGAACAAATCTCACTATGTTTCTCTTTTTTAGGTCATTTGGGCTTGAGGTGATTTGTTATGTTTTGGAGCCTGGACAATTTATGTAAATTAAACGGTATGCCTGGCACATTAGAAGTATGATATACAAGAACAATTTCAGCTCTCCATAGGATGCCACTGGCCTGGTGCCTTGGAAGGAAGGGTACAGCCTATTTCAGCTGTAGATAAACAAATGACTTTGGCACTCCTACAAAAGTGTTGTTTGACAGCAAGCTTGCAGTGTGTCTCTCATTACATGCAGTAAGAAATAATGATGAGACTCACCATGCAAAATATTAATTATATTTACAGGCTTAAACAATGTGACTCTGTGTCAAAAGAAGGAAAGACTATTTAGAAGTTTGGAATGTAAATATCTTCACTTTTTATAAATAAAGGCATGCTGCTGATCATTAAGCTATGCAACCACTTTTCAACCAGCCCCAATCCTACAGCAGTTCTGTCCCACACCTACTTTAATACTGTTTGTGCCATGCATCTGGGGAGAAGAGATTGGCCAATGTGCCTGATGGAAGAATAGGAAAGATGTGAAGGCAGCAGCTACTTCATCTATCTGGTCATGGCATAGCCTGCATCTCCAGGAGAGGACCATACCAATAACACTCAGTATGTGTGCCATCATTCTCTGGATTAACCTTGAATATGTTATCTCTTGTTGAAATGATGCAAGTTACAATTTAAGAATAAGGAATAAATTCATATTTTGGAGCCATCATGATGGATGGTTTCAGCTTGTCAGTCTATTACTGCTTCCTAAAAGTAATGCTCTAGCACTCCAACCATGGAAATCCAGGCAGAATTAGCACAAGGGCTTTTGTTGCTTGAGGCAAAGGATAAGATGGCACCCTCTCAATCCATATACAGAGGTTTACTGGACTGTCCACTGAATCTCATGACAATAGAATAGTGTCTTCTCTCACTCTTGAAGTTTTAGGCTACTTTGGGATCTCACTCTAGAACAGTGACATATCCCGCTCTGCCCTCCAAGGAAAGGGGATAGTTTGGACTCAAGAGAAACAGAGTAGAAACAGATATCTGCTGCTTGAGGCAACTACTTCACACTTCCTAATTGTAAGCTTGGTCCTATTGATAGTTCACTGGTGAAATGAGATCTGGAGAGCATTTCTATTTATCTCTGATGACCTATATGACTTATTTACCTATGATACCTCTGATGAACCAAATTGATTGTATTTGGAGAGAGGATAGACCACTGCCATCAGGCCTCCCTTAAAGGAACTGCACCCTCCACGATGGCATCCAACTCCATCCTGGCCTCAGAGGGGGAGAGAAAGGTAGGCCACTGCCATCAGGCCTCCCTTAAAGGAACTGCGCCCTCCCTGAAGGCATCCAATTCCATCCTGGCCTCAGAGGGGGAGAGAGAGTAGGCCAATGCCATCTGGCCTATCCTTAAGATACAGATCCCTCCATCTGTCCATCTGCCTTGGTCCAGGCCTCAGCGGGAGAGAAGAATACTGGACCTGATCCCCTTCCCCTCAACCATTCCCTTCTCCTTCTGTGTCGTGTCTTCTTAGATTGTAAGCATGAAGGCAGGGAACCGTCTAATTAAATGATTTTATGTACAGTGCTGTGTAAATTTACAGCACTATATAAATAAAGCTTAATAATAATAATAATAATAATAATAATAATAATAAATGATTAAAAATTGGTGAATATATAGGGGGAAAAATGAAGATACGTAGTAATTAAAGGTTATATATAAAAAGAGAAATTATCTAAATTCATTCGGCACGAAAGAAAGAGAATATGTCATATATCAGCACAAATCACTGATAAAATACTATAAAGGCTCTTTGCATGTAAAAGAAGAATGAATACCATAATACCTTGCCTATAAATTTATCATTCCAAAATGTTCCTCAAATGATCCACCTTTCCATCAAAGGAATACTATACTTGATATAGTCAGGTTTAAACAAGATGCATCAAAAGTTTGCACATAATTCCACTTGAAAGGAAAAATGAAACATTTTTTCACGCAGTAAGAAACAAAGATATTCTACAACTGAATATTACCTGTGTAAGCAAAGTCTTGGCTTTGAAGCCATCATGCATGTTCATGACTGTGAAGCCTTTACAGGCAGTAAGATGGCAGAAACTTTATTATGGTGCTTAGTTTTGTGCGTGTGGCTATGTGTCTGTGTATGTGTGTGTGATATGTTTCCAGCCTATGGACTATATCTGGAAAACTGACAGTTTCCATGACAATAGAAAAGTCAGTGATCCTTGACTCCTATGAAGAAAAAGGAGGCCCCTTGTGGTCTCTTCCAACTCTATGATTCTATGATTCCATGATTATCTGAACAACTCTATATAAAAGATGCATAGACACCATTCTCTGAAAGCTGTCATGAACAAACCCTAGGAAGATATTTTTACTGCTCCACTGCAAACATACTTTTGATGAACTGAAACAGAGGGAAATGATGTATTGCAAATGCCACCCTTGCCATAACTAAGATGGCTTAATCTGTGAAAGGGAGAGTAATTGCTACTTTAGTGGTGACATAATGTTTGCAGAAGTACTTTGTATTTTGCTTTGGGAATTAAACAACAGTAATTGTGGTTTTATCTTACCTACAAAATGTACTCCAACATATTTCCTTTACAGAAATGATACCGCAGAATATGCTTACACTTATTGTATTTTTCTGAACACCCCAGGTCTTGAATTATTTACTGTGGAGCATGTTATAAATTATAGAAGGTGTTATTTTTAAAACGTTTACCTGTATTTTGAATATAAGACAAACTGAAAAGCATTCAGATTTTGAGGATGGGTGCCCATATTATTCCTTCCAAATTTCAATGAGAATAAGAGGCAATTTTATGAGACTCTGAGGGCAAAACTGCTTACGTCATTAAATACTGATAATGCTGAGCCTCATTTTATTTTGATTTCCATGAAAGGTTCCAAACTGGAAAGGTTCCAGATGAGTTCAAAACTGATTGGGGGCCACCATGCACAGAAAGCAGACGTTTACAACACCTCCTCACCTTTGCCTAACTAAATTAGCCCTTTGTGCAGCAACTAAAAGAAGGGGAAATCCCCATAAATCCCATTCCCCCAAAAAACAGTTGGTCCTCATCCAGATTTGTTTTGGGGGGGTGGGGGTGGGGAGAGATTAGCCATATGCCTCCTGTAAAGTAAAGAAGAAAATGAGGCCCAAGTCCAAGCTACTGCATTTAACATAGCGTGTAGCTGATTCTGTCCCACTGAAACAATACATACAAACAATGCTTGAAGTGAGCAACAGTTACATAATTTTGGGTGGGGATTACCCATGATTGCCCATGTTGTCTATGCAGTGGGGTGGGGAAAGCGTAGGCCTCCAGGTGTTGTTGAAATAGAATAATAGAATCATAGAATGTAATTATCTCTAGCCATGATGGAAATTGTAGTTCTACATCTGGAGGCCACTTTGCCCATCCTTGCTCTCAATAATATTTTTGTTTTCTTTTAACTGAGCTTGCGAATCCTATCCCTGACCAAACATGAACTGTCTGTAGGGGTTCTCTGCAGTATATCCCTTTCTATGAAAAGCCAGACAGCTTTCAGCCTGAATATATAATCAGATCTTTGGGTGGAAAATTGCACATCACCAAAAGGCCCTCTCTTCAGGCATTACCAAAACAGAGAACAAAATAAGGCATCAGATTTGCATACTGATTCGTTGTGTAGAAACACATATTTAGAAATAATCACTATAATTTAAATAGAAATACAGCATGCCTCGCCCGGATGGGGAAGTCTGGGACAAGACTGTCTGTTCAGTCTGCTGTGCAATGCTAGGGGACATTTGCACAGTAGAAGGACAATTTATAGGCTCCCTCTCCTTATCATGACTCTTTGTCTTTTTCAACCAATTTTGTATGGGAAATGTATGATCTCTAGATGTTTTGGGAGTAAATTTTCAATTATCCCTCACTATTGATATGGAGTGATAAAAGTTGCAGTCCACAAACTTCTGGAGATCATTACTTGCCCCATTTTGACATAGACATTACTTTCAAATAGAGGTCTTCGAACAGAATCAGAGAACTGTTCTCTGTACAGCTGGACACATGTCCATTCTACTAGAACTATGGCTTGCTTCCATGCAAAAGCCCATCATGTGTTGCTGTGATAGTAACATGTGTGTGTGAATAAATTACTCAAAATCAAACAGCACAGATAAAACCACTATATAATATTTGGTTGTTAACTGCCCTCAAGTCAACTCTGACCCATGGCGAACCTGTGAATGAGACATCTCCAACATCCACTGCTCTTTTAATTCCTGCAAATCCAGGCCAGTGACCTCTCTGATTGAGTCTATCCATCTGGACTGCAGTCTTCCTCTCTTTCTGCTTACCTCTACCTTTCTTAATAGTATTGTTTTTTCTAATGAGTCATGTCTTCTCATGATGTGGCCAAAGTATGACAGCCTCAATTTGATCATCTTGGCTTACAAAGAGATTTCATGCTTGATCTGTTCAAGCACCCATTTGTTTGTCCCTTTGGCTGAGTGTCCACAGCATCCTCAGCACACTTCTCCATCACCGCATCTCAGATGTGTTGAAATTCTTTCTGTCTGCTCTCTTCACTGTCCAGCTTTCACATCTGTACATGGTGATGGAGAATATGATGGCTTGGATGATTCTAACTTTAATGTTCATTTGATCCTAAGCATGGAAACTCTTTCACTACTTTGATTTCCTGCTTGTCTAGATACAGTTTATGTATTCCTTCCACTGTGGTTATTTTTATTTTCTTTACATCTATTTGGCCCAGAAGCAACTGCAAAAGCCACACTGAAGAAGAAGCAGGAGGGTGGGACAACAAACCACAAAAGCATGACCTGGGGAGAACGTCACAGGCTTAAATAGCCTCTATAAAGCCCCATTCCCCTTCTGACTCAGCACAGGCACCATGTCTTCATTTACTGGTCCCCATTCAAGAAGCCAGCAAATGTACAACCTTGGCCATGCCTGGCCCATGAGATGCAACTAATTGCTAATCTTTTGATTTGTTAATTGTTTAATCTGTTTTTAGCCTTTTAAAATTATTTTAATTGCTTATACAATTTTAAATTTATTGGACTGGGTTTATTGCACATCACCCTAAAACCTTTAGTTAAAAGGTGGAAGGGAGCCAGCGTGGAGTAGTGCTCTAAGTGATGGACTATGTCTCTGGAGATCAGAGTTCAAATCCACACTCAGCCATGAAACCCATTGGGTAACCTTGGACAAGTCACACTCTCTCAGCCTGAGAGGAAGCCAGTGGCAAACCCCCTCTAGTGGGTATACTTGTGTTCATGAGGGAAGGCAGACAAAGGAGTTTATCACATGGGGCTACAGGAATGCAGCTAGCACAGAACGAAAGGGGACGTGATGGGAACGGAACAGTGAAAGGACACATTTTACTTCCTGCCAGAATGCTGCTGCCACCGCTGCAAATCCCCATTCCATTCCCCATCCATCCCAGAGGAGGTGATTTTCAAGAACTGTTCTGGTGGTGTCAGCGGTGTTACGGTATGCAGTAAAATGCGTCCATTCCTCATTCCATTCCCATCACACCCCCTTTTGTTCCATGTTAGCTGTGTTCCTGCAACCCCATGTTTAAGCTCCAAAATCTTTTGGGTCTGAGAAGCCTGTTTCTCTAGTGCTTTACTTCCTCTATAGTGTCTATGGCTTTTTCCGCCTGTTGCTACCACTTGCACTGATGTGGAGCGCCCATCAGATCCTGGCCTATATGTACTGTATATCCAAAGTATTAAAAAGCAATATGCTTATTGCAAAAACTCATCAACATGTGCAATCTTGAGGACATCACCACAGGAGAGGACATATTTCTGAAATACTGCTATTTTATCTCATGTTCTAATCTGTACTGGGATTCACCAGAGTCTGTTACCAATGACAGGGCTAGGAAGTGGAAGAAACTGGCCTGAGGGGAGATAATTAATCATCAGGTAGATACTATCAGCAAAGCTTAAGCCCATGGAATGGCAATGCATTATTCATCAGTCTTCTCTGTGGAAGGATGCTGAATCTTGAAGGTATCATTCCTTCCCACAGTTTAGTCCAGTAGTGTTTCTAGACCACAGGTAATGGCTTGAGGATTCAGCTATTATTGCAAAGGGAATGAGTGGCTTTCATGATTTGTGCATAGAGTAACTGAGCAAGGCTGACTAAATATATTTTGCTGCCTGAAATAAAGAATAATATGGTATTCTTTCATCAGTCCATCTACAGAAGCCAATGGAACTGGTGTCTGAATCTTTCTTTAACACTGGCAATTGGATAGCATTCTCCACTACATCTGAGGTAGCAGGACAGTTCAATGAGCCCAGGACATGGTGTAAGGCATACACAGCTCTTTTGTTCCAAAAAGAATGAAAGAATCTCATGTTGGGAAAAAGGCAAGATATAAAATTAATAAGTAAATAACTAAAAGGGGAATATAGAGTTTCATGAGGAACAACCAGGAGTCTGCCACTGCTGACCCATAGCATCTGTTCTCTTAATTGGTCACCCCATTCTGCCTAATGGTAGGGCCTGTGATATAGCCAAGCTATACAGGTTGTAACTTTGTTGTAGACATCCATTATAGGGTAAAGTTGTGTGCTACACCCATAATGTAATACACAGCAATGAGAAACCAAAACAATAATGCCACCAGTGAAATGGTCTCTCAGTTTTACTGCAGTATGAAACATTTTTGCAGCAACATGCAGCAACTGTGTGCCATTGTATGGTTACATGCTCTCTTAAGCACATCTGTCAGGCCTACAAAGTTGTCATCTGTAAACCCAACATGTTTAATTGATAGAAAATCCAATGATTACAACAGCACATATTCCCAGGTAAATTTACATGCAGGGATGCAGCCTAGGATGGAGCCCTGGTGGCGCAGTGGTTAAATGCCAGTACTGCAGCCATTCACTCAAAACCACAAGGTTGCGAGTTCAAGACCAGAAAAAAGGCCCAAGCTCGACTCAGGCTTGCATCCTTCCGAGGTCGCTAAAATGAGTACCCAGACTGTTGGGGGCAAATTAGCTTACTTGCTAATTAGCTTACTTGTTGTTCACCGCTATGATCTTTGGAATAGCGGTATATAAATAAAACAAATTTAAAAAATTAAAATTATTAGTCAGTACACACACACATGCACACACAAACATTGATGTAATGATTCATGAATTTTCATTCTTAAAGGTGAACCTAATCAGGAGTGTAGCAATGGGAGTGGGAAAAGGAGAGCAATGTCTCACAAATAAGAATTCTGCCCCCCAATTAATTCCCCCCATGAATTACCCCCCCCAAAAAAATTCTAGCACTCCAACTGAGCCTTTAGAAATATAGCTTAGACATCCAAAGAAAAGTATATGGTAGAATTCTGCAAAACCACAGCACGAACACTTCACAAACTTATTAAAGACTTTCCAGCTTTGTATGTTGCAGGACTCACCTTTGTTGCACCTTCAGTTATGTATGATAATTCATTCTCAGCTTTGACGCATGTATTGCACAAACAAATTTAACAAGCTTGACTTTTAAATATGTTTAAAATAACGTATTTGAAAAAATTGCAAGTGGCCAGTTCCTCGGCAGGTTTTCAAAGAAATCATGGCCTATTAGATTTTATGGATTTCAGAGAAACTAGTCATGCCAGACTAATCTGATCTTTTTATATATATATAAAATTACCAGCTTGTAAGATGAAGGGAATGCTGTGGATATAGTATATCAGTAAGGCCTTTGACAAGGTTCCCCATGACATCCTTGCAAACAAGCTGGTAAAATGTGGGCTAGACAAAGTAACTGTTACATGTATTTGTAATTGGTTGACTGGCTGAACCTAAAGGGTGCTCAACAATGGCTCCTTTTCATCCTGGAGAGAAGTGACCAGTGGGGTGCCACAGGGTTCTGTCCTGAGTCCAGTGCTATTCAATATCTTTATCAATTACTTGGATGAAGGAATAGAGGGCATACTTATCAAATTTGCAGATGACACCAAATTAGGAGGAGTAGCTAATACTCCAGAGCAAGCTTGTTTTCTGCTGCTCCAGAGAACAGGACCCAGAACAATGGATGGAAGCTCCAGGAAAAGAGATTCCACCTCAACCTTAGGAGGAAGTTCCTGACAGTAAGGGCTGTTTGAACACACTTCCTTGGAGAGTGGTGGAGTCTCCCTCCATGGAGGTCTTTAAACAGAGGCTTGATGGCCATCTGTCAGGGATTCTTTGATTGTGAGTTCCTGCATGGCAGGGGGTCAGGCTGGACCTTGTGGTCTCTTCCAACTCTCCGATTCTATGATTCTATGATTCTATGAACAGTTCAGATGATTATAAAAAGGAGGACTTTCACAGAATACATTTAATTCCTAATTACTGTTATTTAATTTTTTTTTTACAATTATTTTGCATGTGGAATATATTGTGGCTGGTATCCTACCCTTTATTTATGATGTCATAAGCAAGACAGGAGCTTGCAGGAGTCCCTGCCATTGTTTTTTACACTCCACCTTGTTGCAAGCAGGGGGCTGGATGCATCATCGTTCAGCATCCTGTTCTCTAGCATCCCAGAGCTCCTTCTGTTATTGTTGCTGCTTGATGCCTAAGGTGGATTAGTGGAGGTCAAATGGGGAAGTGTAACTCCAACAATAGAGCTATGTTTCCATAGCTACATCTGATGATTGCAAGATCGTGGTGTATATTTTTATTTGATATGATTTTTGGAACCTTGACAGCATACTTACTAATTAAAATGCATTAACTCTTAGCATTTGTCCTTACGTATGATAATCTTGTCTCATAGAAACCTTTTTTCTAATGACTGATGGCCAAATCCTTCTCCCGTCACCACTTTTTCTCTTTGCTTCCAGTGCAAATCGGCTCACTACACCCCTGGCCATCAGTACTACTATCAGAGTGTCTTTGTATGAGCCCAGGATAAGAATAAGCAATCCAAAGTTTGACATTTCAGGAATGAAAGAACAAAACTCCAGTCAGTTTTATTAATGCATTTCTTTTTATTGTAAGTTTTTATTTCTTTTCATCTGTTGTACACTGCTTCAAAATCTTTGATGCCTAGCGATTTATAAAGTCAGTCGGTAACTCACTCAGGTAGTTTCCATAACTGGAAAACAGATTCACTCATTCGAAGCCATTCTGAGGCAAATCATATCATGTTGCATGCATGCACACACAAAGACACACACAGCAGGAGATAGGAGACAGTCTGATCTCTCCAGCAACCTTCATGTAAGTCTTCAAATTTTCTCCCCAGGCTCGCCTTAGAAAGTTCTTTCTCTACTTCCACCCACTCACAAATCTCTTGTTCTCTCTCAATTGATCTATAAGTCAACTGTCTCCTCCCTCACAATCTTGTTTAAGTTGCTGCTCTGTTGGCAATGGGCAATGGAACAGAGGCATGAAAATAAGTCTCTTTCCCCTGCCCCCTCCCTCCAGCTTCTGCTGCTTGGAATTGAAATCAGAAATAACACTTGTGAAATGAATACAGGAGAATGCAGTCCCCTTACTTCTACTGCCTCACCAGCATCAGTAGAAACAGCAAAAAGGTATGGATGGCAGATGCATGAAGGAAGTAGGTTGAGAGCTGTGGTGAGTAGGAACAGGCACTAATATCTGAGACAGCAAAAAACTCAGGAGTAACAATTGCTTCCCAGTTGAGATGAACATTTCAAGTTACTGCAGTTCATATTCTGAGCAAAGGAATTGCAAAATTAATCAGCATCTCTTCTTTATTCCACCTGAGATATATTACAATTGGGTTGCAGGAGCAGGCACATTGTAGAAAAGACATTTAATCTCATATAAGAGGGAAAGAAGAATGCCAGCTCCCCAAGGTTTTGTAGGTATTATTCATATTCCAAAGAATCATGAGCCAGAAAGAATCCCCTAAATTTTCCTCCTATGAAATATCATTATTACTCAGATCTGTTTCCTGACTGACATGTTGGATTTGTTGTTGTTAGCTACTCTTGAGCTCACCTCGATTCATGGTGACCCTTTGGATGAGACCTCTCCAAGCCCCCCTATACACCACTGCTCTGCTTAGATCTTGTAGATCCAGGCCTGTGACCTCCTTGATCGAGAGTATCCATCTGGCATGTGGCCTTCCTCTCTTTCTGCTGACTTCAAACTTCCCTAGCATTATTGTCTTTTCTAGTGATTCATGTCTTCTCAGGAAGTGACCAAACTATGACAGCCTCATTTTAATCATCTTGGGTTCCAGGGAGAGTTCAGGCTTTATGTGTTCAAGTACCCATTTGTTTGTCTTTTTGGCTGTCCAAGGTATTCTCAGTACTCTTCTCCAACACCACATATCAGATGAGTCGATTTTCTTTTTATCTGCTTTCTTTACTGTCCAGCTCTCACATCCATACATGGTGATAGGGAATAGAATGGATTGGATGATTCTATCTTTAGTGCTCAGTTGTATAGCTTTACTCTTTAGGATCTTGTCTAGTTCTTTCATTGCTGCTCTTCCCATTCCTAGATGCACTGCTGGTCCATGATGGTCTCTGGCGTGTGGTGCATGGTGGACTTACTGAAGGTATGATTGATGAGGATTCGAGGACACGAGCTACTATCTTACTGATTCTTGAGCCAAACCAGATTAACCATGTCAGAGAAACAAGGAGAGCAAAGGCTGTTTGGGATGCTTTGAAAGGTGTGCATCAGAATAGTACTGCCTTGTCCTGAATGATCTGGTGCAGAAGGCTTTATGCAAACATTCACTGAAGATGTCAGCCACAGATGCTGGCGAAATATCAGGAAGAAAATTTTCTAGAACATGGCCACATAGCCCGAAAAACCCACAAAAAACCATGTTTCTTACACTGTCTGCAAATTTTGTTAAATATTGTGCAGATCATCTTTTGGTATGGTAACAGTTTTTGCATCTTCTTCAGCTTTATTCTAATTTTTGGTGTAAGTAGTTCATGAGCTATATCATAGTCCACACGTGGTCTAGATTTGGCTGCAAGAATAGAGCTTCTCCATATTCTTCTTCCAATTATATTTTCTATCTGATTTTTGTATTGACCATCTAGTGATGTTCATCTGTACAGTCTCCTTTCTGGTTGCATGAAGCAGGTATTTGAAATGAATTTTTGTCCTTGCAAAATTCTATCAAGTCATTCTCCTGCTTCATTTCTTATGCCGAGTCCAGATCTGCCTAATATTTTTGATTCATCTTTGCTGTCTACTGTAGTCACCTAGGATTACTTTGAAGTCCTGTGTTGGTGTGTTGTTAATTTCTCCCTGGATTCCTTCATAGAATCTTTTGATTTCTTCTTTGTATGTCTCTGTGGTTAGCGTGTATACTTGGATTGTGGTAATATTTAAGGTTTTTCTTCAAGCCTCATTGGCATGATTCACTCTGATTTTGCATTGTATCCTTTGACTACTTTTGCTATATCTCTCCTTAGTATTAATGCTACCCCGTTTCTTCATGTCTTTTCATTTCATGAATAGAACACTGGGTAGCTATCTGAATTAAAGTGACCCATTCCCTCCATTTGTGCTTGCTCACTCCTAGCATTGCTATTCTTATGCATTCCATTTCTATTTTTACTATGTCCAGCTTCCCCTGGTTCATGCTTGTCACATTCCATGTTCCTGTAATACATGTAGTGCAGCTTTGGACAAGCTTTGCCTTGTTGCACATGCCTGCTTGATGAACATGTCTGCTGTTTGGCTCTCCATCTTTGAATTTATATTTGCCTTTGATCTGTTCTCTGTTCTGATCACCCAATGTTGCTCCTTTTTATCTCTGTTTGTGTACTAGTCTTTTCTTTTGTTTCACTGGGCTATCTCATCACAGGGTTTTCTTGGTGAAAAGATCTCACTTTTGCCTCCCTTGGTGAGATCTTACATGAGTGTCACCCACCACTGCTGCTGCTGCCCAGTAGCTGTTTGTCCCTCTGTTCCATGTACTCCATTGTTTTGTCTGAGATCTTTCCCCTCCCAGACCCCTCAACTCACTCTTTCTTTATTTTTTTCAGATCCTTCTGTTACTACCAGTCCATTTGTCCTTTTGACCTTGCCCCGTGTTCTTCCTCCCCTCAATGATGATCCAGCCCCCCCAAAAGCTCATCTTCTGCTCTCTCTTCTGAGACTGAGATCAAAAAGATTGGGGCAGCAGTTCTATAAAGCTACTAGCTGCTAGTTCCACCCCCAAGGTCTCTGCCCCCTCAGACCATGTGATCAGGGAAAGCACATGGCCCAAATCAAACAAAATCCCACAGTCAAGCCTTTAAAAGAAGCAGTGAGAGAGTCAAGGATGACACCATCAAAAGCTCACCTTCTGCTCTAATTTGTCATTAAAATGTATGTATATATGTACAAAAATGCATACATTAGGGAAACATGTACGTTGGGGGAGGGAACCCACACAAATTTATCTGTGGGAAGAAAATGTCTCCCAACGTGATAGGGAACCTGGCTCAAAAATGATACAAGAAATTTTCACATCTCTAGATGAAGCCTGTGGTCATGACCTAGCTTCCGCTTGCTTTGGCTGGCTTCCAAGAGTTGGGCATGAGCTCTAGAGGGGCTGAATAGTGAAGAGAATGGCCCACCGCTAGCTGTACAGGGAGAAAGATCTTTTTATTGCTCTATTACGACACAATCAGCACAAGAAACCTCCTCAGTAGGAATTGGGCCAGAACCTGTGACTGTTTAGAACCTTTCTTTTTCTAATTAGAGTTTGTGTAGACTGATGGTTACATTTGCTTGCCAATGCCTACAGAGGTTTTTCCGGCACAAATGGTAACCTGACGGACTCAAGACTTGCTTTCTGAAAGTCATTCTATGTAAAGGCTAAATAAGGTTACGATTATCTGGATTTTGTTTAGGAACAGATATTTTGATAAATTGCTTGTGTGTTTCTTTTATTGACCAGAAGAGTTGCCTGGCAGTCAATCAGATGTATGATAAGCAAGTCACTCAGGAGTTCCAGAATAATGTAAATGGTACAAATTCCATTCACTAATTTTGAGATCAACCTCTTTTTCATCGATAACAAATACTGTGAATTAAATAAGACAAGTCTGCCTAAGGCAGTATGGGGGTTTTGTTTTTTGTTTTTTACATACAGTAAAGTGGTTTGAAATCCTTATTGACAAATTTATAGCAGAGCATGTACTAATACTTTTATAATTGAACTAGTCACAGTACTTATTACCCTGATTCCTAACATGTAGAATAACAGAACCATAGAGATGGAAGAGAAAACAAGAGCCCTCTAATATAACCCCTTGCCATGTTCAGTCAAAACACCCCTGACAGATGGCCATCCACACACTGTTTAAAAACCTCCAAAGAAGGAAACTCCACTCCACTCCAGGCCATTGTGTTCCACTGTCAATCAGCTCTTACTGTCAGGAGGTTTTTCCCAATGTTAGGTGGAATATCTTTCTCTGTAGCTTGAATCCATTGCTCCAAATCCTAGTCTCTGGAGCAGCAGAAAACAAGCTTGCTCCATCATAAATATGACATCCCTTTAAAGATTTACAAACAGCTATCATGTCACCACTTAACATTATCTTCCCCAGGCTAAACATACCCAGCTTCTTAAGCTGCTCCTCATAGGGTAAAGTCCAGTTTCCAGACTTTGCATTACTTTGGGCACCCTTCTCTCGACACACTCCAACTTCTCAATATTTTCTCCCTCCTCCACAAAACTCAATTTAAAGCCCCCCTGACCAAATTCTTGAGACTGTTGGCAAAAACCTTTCTTCCAACTGGCATGAGATGCAATCCGTCTGTTGCAAGAAGTCTGTCCTCATGGAATCACAGCCCATGACTGAATAATCCAAACTGTTCTCGGTGGCACCATCTGCGAAGCCAGTTGTTCACATCCACTATTTTCTTCTCCCTTCCTGGACCGTGCCCTTCAACTGGCAGAAGAGACGCAATGACAGCTTGTGAATCCATTTCTTTCAGCTTCCTACCAACAGCCTCATAATGATGTTCTGAAGGATGTGTCTTGCAGTGTCATTGGTTCCCACATGGACCAAAAGGAAGGGGTATTCATCACTAGGCTTGACCAGTCTTGTCAACCTCTCTGTCACATCACGGATCTTTGCCCCAGGGGGACAACACACCTCTCAAGACATCTTGTCAGGCCTACAAATCACTCCTTCTGTACCCCTCAGCAAGGAGCCCCCCACTATGACCACATGCCTCCTGCGAGGCTTAGCAGTGACTGTTCCCTCTGATGGAACTCTCAGGCTCCCCTGCTCCATCCCTGAAGTTTGTCCATGCTGCTCTTCCTGGTCCTCCTTGATAAGGGAAAGAGCTTCGAATTGATTCTCTAGCTGCAAGCTCCCAGAATAGTCCCTTCTTGGCCTAGTTCTCTGTGTGACATTCCTCCTGTGTATGTGAAGTTACCTTCTCCGCCCCAGCAACTTCCTCTGTGTGGTACTCATCCAAGATCGTTGGTTCCGTTCTGTCCAGGAAATCCTCTTGCTCCCTAATATGCTGAAATGTAGTTACTCTGGACTCCAGCTGCTGTACTTTCTCCTCCAATAGTGTTACCAACTTGCACCTGGTGCATGTGAAGTTCTCCACTTCTGTAGGCAAGAAGACAAGCATCCCACAAATGTTGCAGGTGACTGCAGCAGTTCCCTCAGTGTCCATACTGAAAAGTCTTTAGCAGTGACTGAAACAGGACTGTGGACTTCCTCCTCAAAAAATCCTCTGGTAAACACCAACGTTAAGGCCCCTGATGACCTGGCCTTTTCACCAGTCTCTGGCAGCAAACTCAGTCTACTGGGAATATAACTTTATAGGAATGTCCCAGCTGCTAGCTTGTACTTAAAGGCCAGGTTCTGACTCAAGGTTTGCTTCACGCCTGCTGCCTCTGCTGTAGATTTCTTTGGATCAGAAAAATTCTCCTCTCTGTGGCAGGAACTGGTCTGAAAGGGTTCTGGGAGGAGTTATAAAGAGTTATATAGAGCTAACCTGCTAGCTCCACCCCTAGTGACTCACAGATGTGACTCACAGAAGCTCCACCCCCTCAGCAATAAGCACACTCTCCCAGAGTTTTTTTTTTTAATCAAACACTCACCACTCAAAATGGCTGCCCAGCTCCTTTTCCTCTGTGTGGCAGGAACTGGTATGGCATTCTCTTTGAAGATGTCCCGCCTTCCCACGCTTGAAACAGCATCTCTCTCTGCAGCCTGCTGATTTCTTTCCCAGACTCTTTGGGAGATGTTTTTAGATTGTGGATGGTTGCTATGGCTCTCTCTTTCTCTCTCTCTCTTTGCAGAACTCTGCAGCCTGGCCTCAAAATTATGCCTGTGAAGTTTCTCCAGGATCCACGCTGATACCAAGTCCAGGGTCAAGTCTTTCTCTGCAGTGCTCTGCAGGTGGTACATCAGGAAATCCCAATCTTTGGACAAACTCCCAAGCAAACAGGCACTTAGTCTTTAACTATTGCTCTGCCAAATTCTCTGGCTGCTTGAAAACTTTGGCTGAACATGCACATCTGGTGAACTCACAGAGAACTCCAAGCATTGCCCTAACAGCTTCTGGGTCCATAACCCTTGTTAGCGCTGAGGTACAACTGTGTCTACATGCAGAAAACTGCCAACCAGGAAGACAAAAACCACGGCTGAGTCTGGAAGTAGTTCACAATTGCTGAGATTCTTCCAAAGAGACTTTTAATCTTAGTTGCAGCAAATATTTACAATCACGGTACAGCAATATTTACACAAACCAGCATAATGCTCCGCCATCAACTGACATCCACACCACCACATTGTATACTGGAGCATTCATCCTTATATACATAAATTCAGCTAGGATTCTGATTCAAGCCCTTGTTAGTGTTTCATCAGCTTCCTGTCATGTAGCCACAGTGACAGTGCAGTTTGGAACTGCTATGACTCATCTCCATGCTCATGTTGCATCAGCTTCCTCTGAATCAGCATTTCCTCTTTAACCCATTGCATGCACCTGAGACATTTTATACAATCTGGGGCAAAAATATACCAACACAACATTGCATGTGTCATAACACCTTCAGATCTCTAGAGGAAAATTTATGTGTTCCCTGGGCAAAAGATTTTAATTTTACTCTTAACTTTAAGGAGTTCTTAATATTCCTTTGGAAAAAATGTTCATTTATTAATTAACATAGCTTTCATGGGACCTCACTTGCAATTGTTCTCAGCTGGCCTCAGTGACATAATGATACTGCCAAATTTGAACGAGTCTGTGACATTCTAAGATCTTTGTGTGGGATCCCTCACTGGATCAATCCAGTAGTTCATCCAGTGGGAGGAAGGTTCAGCTGCCAGGGGAAAAGTCAACGGGGGGGGGGGGGGAGATGGAAGGACAAAGAGTGGCATAAAACAGCCATGGGAATGATTAATACCAAAGTTAACTTTCACCTCAACAAAAAGGTTCATGAAGATCAAAATGTTAGATACATCACTAATATCTATTATTCTCTAAATAGGGTGAAATGTATGTTGATCCAAGCAGAAAAGAGATGTATTCCTTCACAGTGATAGAAATCCCTGATGAGAAATTTACTCATTAGAGATTTTTATAGATTTATCTGTATCTGTATCTGTATATGACTAGATATGGAAACAAGTGTGATTTGTGGTCAGGAATTCATATATTTCGAGTCTGACAATGCATTCTAAGAAGGAGAAATATATGTTTGACCACATGCTCACAAAGGCAGAAAAACATGTTATTCTTTCTTGAAACGTACATAAACCCCTGTTAGGCTTTGAGGACAAGAATCTATTTAGAAAATATGTACACAAATATATACAGATTTTTTTTCTGTAAAAAATCATCTGTACAAAACTGGTATATAATGGGTTCAAGGAGAAAAGGGAAGAAATAAATAGAAATAAACTCGATAGACTTGCTATCCCTAAACCTTTGCCTCTGGAAATATAGTCTGCAGTTCTCAAAGGAATTATTGTGCCCTAGAGCACAATTCCAGGGCAAATACTCTTGAGTACTGCACCCCAAATTTCTTCCGGGGAAATGCAACAGAAGTAAATGAATTGTATTTAATTATTTAAAGAATTAATTTTGAAACCCTCTGCTTAGTGTTTATCTTCTTTGAAGCAAGGTATGCGCTGACTTCTGAAATATCATCAAAGCTATCAAATTTTTTTTTTTTGTGCAACAAAATACAGAGTTTCCAGATGGTGTAAAAGAAAACTGCAAATTTGAACTGAATTACTGAGACACCTTTCAAAGTGAAGTCCTTTTTGTTGATCAAAACCAGCCCAGGAATACTGTCTTGGAGTGCATCAAAAGTTTCCCTAGGGGAGAAATGTAAATTGTGAAAATGTGAAGCGCACTAAATTTAAAGAACATGAAGGAGATCTACCTATCATATGAATACAGAAGTACAGAATTCTTTCATTCTGCATCTACATATGATTTCTTTCAGGTTCTGTTCTTCCAGTTTTATAAGAGTGATGGCTGATCTGTCCTTGTATCTCACTGAGATATACTTAACCCAACTTCTTCCTTGGCTCACTCCCTCTTCTAAAAACATGTAAACTTTAAATGTCCTGCTCTTAAGGCAACATATTTAAAACACAGCATATTGAAAGTTTAGATGCAAAAAACTGGACTGTGCTTCTGAAAGCTATGGCACTGTAAGTGATTTCTGAGCAGAATTGAATTTCACTTTGCATGACTGAAAGCTGCTGAATGGGGTCTTACATCTGAAGAAACATACATAGAATTGAACTGGTTTCTGCAAGACTGGTGGGAAAAATGTCCAGATTGCTAAGAATGTGTCCATGTGTCCATTTGCACTTGCTCCAGGATATCCCAAATGTGGCTATTTATTAACAGAAACATTTAGAGACTATATTTTTTAATATGTATATATTTATTAATTTTTATCACAAAAAATACAATTATCCTACTTTTCTATTGTACATATTTACACTACAGTCTGTCTCAGAAACTTAATGGATTTAGCCAGTAGAGTCAATGGAGCAGCACACATGGAAAAGACAGTAAAACTTACAGTTGATCATCAGGAATATATATATAGTTAATATTTCTCAAGAAATCTAAGGTTCTGATGGATTCTAACTGGTTTGTAGACTTTAGGGAAAGCCCTTATGGATTTGGCTTTCCAACCTATTGTGGCAGTCTTACCTTGTCAAGTTATTATTCTGGTCATAATAGGAATTGTAGTTTGTAAATAGAATAGAATGTACCAGCTTGTATATAGAACCACAGAATAAAATGTGCAATTGGCTGTTTTATTTGGTCTATGATTATTATTATTATTATTATTATTATTATGATAATAACTCATGCCATATTGGGTGTGTGTGTGTGTGTGATTTGGGAATTATTATGATTTATGCATAATAAGTATGAATGGTTAGACTTTGTTGTTTAAGGCGAGGAGCTGTCAGGAAATCCTGTCTGCATACAGTGTAAGAAGGTGTGCTGGAAAGGGTAGGGCAAGAGGAGCCTGGATCCCTGTCCATCTTAGAAAAGTCTAACATCATTCTGAAGTACAAACTGAAATTTCCCTCTTTCCTGCTGACAAGGAAATGGCCACACACCCCACCATGACGGAGGAGTTGGAGAGGGGATGGGCTATTTGCTACCCTCCCCAGAGAAGAGACAAGCTATTGGTTAAATCATATCACACCACGGAAGTTATGCTGTGGTGTGAGGCTTTGGGGGTGGAGTCTGAGTCAATTTGATCACAGCCTCCCCCAGGGCTTCATTGCGTTTGATGAATCGACCTGCCTGCCCACCACTGGTATAGTATGACATTTTCTTGGTATTCTAGAGGCTGAGTAGGAATTTTTACCCTTTTCCATGGGTTTTTTGCCTACCCGATACTGTGTCTGGTCAGCATATGGGAAATTGGCTTGGGCTGAGTCTAAATAGGAACCAATTTGGTATAAATTATTGAATTCTAATTTGGCGTGCATAAATAAATGTATTTGTCATAAATAATTGAATTATATTTTGGTGAGCACCTTGGACACTGTTTGGGTGGAAGGGACGTTTCTGGAACCACCTGTTTAGGCCTTGCAACCTGGGGTGGCAGAAATAAATTGTCCTTAGGTTTGAAAGATAAACCCTCTCTTTAATCTTCACAGATTGTGAGAGGGACTTTCCGGTTAGACTTCCTGATGCAGGCCAGCCAATGAATAACCCAGCTTTTGGGTTACCGCTGAAAGCTCAGGTGTTATTGTCCAAATAAGCTGCAGAGGTGGTCTGGAGAAAGACACTGGCTGCAGTTTCTCCCACACTTGTTTGTTTGTCTGAATTAGTTGCAGTTCCATTAAGAAATTAATAAATAGATCAATTAATAAATGACACTGTTTTCATTCCAATCTTGTGTCTTGTCTCATTGTTTCTAGGGTTGAGCAGCAATGGTTTCGATGTGTTTAGTGGAACAATTAGTGCTTAGCTGTCTTGTTTACTTCCACTGAATGGAGACCTGCCAAACTGACTCAGACTCATACACCCCCTCATTGTAAGGTATTATCCAGTTTCCCAGATACTGTATAAGGCAATCCCACCTGGATTTGAAAGAGGGTAAATGTCTAAACTTAATTGGCTTTGTCTCATGTGTGCAACTCCATTGTTCTTAACTCCTCAGACTATCTAAAAGTAGGGATGCCATTTGTTCTAGAAAACTGGAAAAATTATGGATTCAAAAGAGTAAAAAATGTCCCAGCTGGCTTATCTATCAGCTCCCAGATTCCTCCTCTTGCAACAATATACATGCATTTAGAACTGCAGGCGTGTGCAGGGCAATCCTAGAAATGTTGGCTGAGTAAGTCTGTATTTCTTCATGCTGTAATGCCCACTCTATTACGGATTTCAGACTTAGACAACAACAAAAACATTTGGTTCTTGTCACAATAAGAGGTTTTGTACTGGTGTCTGCTTCCCTCTCTCTCTCCTTTTTAGTGACTAGAAGCCAAATGGAGAGCATCTTGATAAAAATTAAAGGGGAAAGAAACAACAGGGATGTTATTGGGGGAGTCTACTGCAACCCCCCAAGCCCACACGAGCTCACTCTTTAGCTGGTGAAGGCAGTGGCGGTTAAGAAACTCTCGTGAGGCTTGGGCACAGGGCATTGCTTCTGTGGCTTGGAATGGCACAATTTCAGGATAGACTGACTGACTTGAGCAAGGAGTTAAGAGCATGTGGCAGTGGGGGAGAAGAAGCAGCAAAAAGGAGCTATCCAATTTGACACCCTGCTTAAGCTTTGTGAGCTCTGCTGAGATTTCACTGGCAGGTTGCAGCTACTCTGCTGCTCCTCAGACAAGCTGAGAGAAGAGACATTGCTTCGTCAGACAAGCTGGGAGAAGAGGTAACAGAAGAAGCAATGCCAATAACACCAAAAATCCACCAAACAGTGATACCTTTATTGGTCCAACCAAAATGTACTATATACATGCCTTTAGGGCTGAAGGGCGGCATATAAATACAACAACAACAACAACAGCAATAATATAGCAAACTTTCAAAGCTCCACTGGCTTTTTCATCAGACAAGGTGTTAAAAACCATACAGGAGATAAAAATAGAAGATGTTAGTTATAAGCCTGCGTTTTGCTGTTTTTGTTCTCAGTTCGGATGGTATGGAGGGATATTTGTTACAGACTGGCACCTGCTCCTTCTAACTATGTAGCTTTTGGGAGATTCTCAAAGTCCAAGAAATTTAAAAACCATTTACAACACAAAAAGATTGTTTTTCATTTGCAGTCCAGGCCATATAGCCTATGTAAACCCCCAACATAAACACCAACTGTGCCCATCTTTGCCCCAACAAACAAGGATTGAGATTCCATCCTTGCCAAGGAGAAGCTTCTCCCTTTAAACCCTGACACTTTGAGAGCAACAAGAGATCAGCTGGCTGAGCAGTGACCAAAAGGCCTCTTGCCTGCACTAGCCTTTGTTGGAGGGGTGGCATGGGTGAGAAGCTTCTCGGTTGCTCTTCAGCCATCTACTAGTTTGCTGCTCCAAGGATGACCAGGTGCAAAGAAACTGAGGTTGTTTATTTTGAATTTGCAATAGGACAGTAGACTTATTATAAAGAAATACGTTGCGGGGTTGTGGTGGTGCTAGGCTCATTGCCCAAGATGAAAGGGGGTTATAGCTGGGAAAGTTTGGGGACCACTACCTAAAAGGAGCAAGTTAGAGATAAATACTGTTACTCTTAACGCCTTACTTCCAGTCTCTGGAACTGAGATCAAAATCTACCATGGCAAGCATTGTGAATCCACAGCCCATACATCACTTAACAAAACCTCTGACAAAGGACTTCCATTTTACAAAGTCTTTTGTGCCTAGCCAGCCCTGCTTTTCTCTTTATCTTCTGTCTAACTCGATGTTTTTAAACAGTATCAGGATTAGGGGTTTTGTGAAAAAAGGCTGGAGAAACATAAATTTTCAGTATCTGGTTCCAGCAACATCTTTGAAATAAGCAGTACAATAAAGCTTGAGCTGGGAAAGAATAGGATTCTGCTCTAGCTGATCCTAACGTGGCTGTATGTCCAGCTTTCTAATCTATTAAGGTCATTTTGAATTTTGATCCTATCCTCTGGTGTATTAGCTATTCCTCCTAAGAGAGACCACTTAGGGCAAAGATGAGGCAAAAAATCCCCATACCACCAGAGGAAATGGAAAGGAAATTTAAATCAATTTTCAGGGAATGAAATGATGGAGTTCCAGCTCATTCATGCTTGCAACTGCCCAGCCCTGCTCTAAAGGACAGCCATTCTACAAATGGGGCATCACACCACATAAGACTTTCTCCCATATCCTCACACAGTGTATTATCTCTCTGGTGGGACACAAAAGAGTATCTCTTCCGAAGACATACTTCTTTAATAGAGTATGACCAGAGAATTTCTGATCCTTTACAGTGAAAACTCAAACTGCAATTCCTATCATCCCTGACAATTGGCATTGCCAGCCAGAACTATTGGGAGCCAGCACCTAACAACAGCTTGGGGGTCACATATTCTGTACTCTTCTCCAGGACAGAAGAAATTCAGTTATTTTTGTGGTACTCTCCTAAGCTCCTGCACCAATGAAGTGTAGGCTTGTGTATGTCATGGCTGACATATGACCTGGATATTACAAGAGACATTTGTGGTGCAGCTTATTTCTCAATGTCATAAACTTCCCCTTTTGGAGGCAAAACAGCTACTTGGTACCAGAGGTCTAGTGACACATTTCATTCATTAACTGAAGCATGTCTGTCAAGATCTCCAACTGGGTGTAAATGGGTATGGCAGACAATTTTCTAAGATGCCTGTGCATCCAAGAATACATCTTATTAAACTCTGGAGCCAAGGACATATGAATTGTCCTTAGCAAGAGCCAAGCTTAAACTTTGCTCTCTTTAGACTATGAGCATTTTGCCGCAAAAGCTTTAGCCTGTTGAATACTTTATACTGCTTGTCACTTCCATTGCATTTTCTGAGTTACTCTCATGGTTTTCAGAGGAAAACCTTGGCATAACAAAATGCTTTGATAAAAGTGCAAGGGTGTGCTGAAAAGTTTTCAGCCTAACCAAGAAGGAAATGACCCAGAGCCATCAAACTTAATTATTATTCCATGTGGTCACGCTGATGTTTGATGTACTTGGTTCATCACTTCTCAAGTTTCTTTACCCTTCCAAAAACATTTCTGGTGTCTGATCACTGAAATACTGCTCTGCTGCTGCTATCATTCAAAAATTTCCTTCCTTTCAAGCTCTTTTAAAGGTTTGGAAACAGGAAATAGTCAACTGGAGCAAGATCTGGTGAGTAGGGTGGATAGTCTATGCACTCAAACCCCAAATTCTTCAAAACATCCATGGTCTTGCCAGCCCTGTGAGGAGGTGCATTGTCCTGCAAAAAGAGAACACCTTTCTGCAGCTTCCCTCACCATTTTTTTCTTCAATGCCTCCTTCTTCAAGGCCTCCATTTTTCTTCAATGCCTAGTATTCTACATTAACTGTTTTGCCCTTTTGAAGATAGTCATTCATCAAAATACCTTCCTTATCCCAAAAAAACCTGTGGCCATGATCTTTCCTGCTGATCTCTGAGTCTTGAATTTCTTCAGCAATGCACTTGCTCACAGGGCTGGCAAGACCAGGTGAGTTGTGTACCCTCTAAGCATAGCCACCAGGTAAGGAGCGTGGGCACCTGCTCCTACCTTGTTTTGGATATTAAATGTGACAGTAGGTCTGACTATTTGTTTCTGGATTGTATGTCTCATAATACCTGTAAATGGTTGTTCCCACTCCTGCTTCCATCATGTCCTAACCATACTGGGGTTGAATCCCCTCTTTCATTCCTGATTGAGGTATGATTAACTGTGGTATGGAAGGGATTTCCTGTTCTCCGTCTCTTCCTCCTCCACTCCTTGAATTCAGCCCTCCAGTTCCTCTCCTCTTATGCACTTTTATTTTTAAAAATAATTATCTATAGTCATTGTGCAAAAGAGCCATAAAGATAAACTACTGTACTACTTTAGCACAATATGTGCAGAAAGTCAGGAGGAAAAGTTCATTCTCTGAATGCAATGCAGCACAGAGGAACTGTTTAACCTGGTAAAGCAACACAGAGGAACAGTAATGAGAGAAGGAACGTTTCCATGACAAAGGCCATACCTCCATTTAACATCTAATCAGTGGGACTGCCTAGGAGTAGGGAAGGAACTGAGACAAGGGATACAGCATGGGGATACAGCATGAGGATGTACCCCATCTGTTTTAGAAACTCCCAGGACAGGGGGAAAACCTAGTTTGGGTTCATAACTCAAAGCTATTCCTGAAAATTTATGAGAAATAGACTGGGACAGGAGGTAAGATGTATGCATATTCTTTTTTTAAAATCCCATTAACTATGGATACAACTCCTGTCAAATGTTGAGGCTTTGGACCAATCTGCATGAGCTCTCTGTTTGCCAGTTCAATGGAGCCCATACAGAAAAAAAATCTGAAGGTAGAAAACCAGGAGAACTATGTCTGTGTGTGTACATGGGGAGGGGGGGGTAACTATCTTGAGCATCAGGTGAAATTAACAGACCTAGTGGAGGAAGAGCAGCCCTATGGTTGTGATGTTTCTCTCAAAGTCTGGTGAAAGGGGAAAGAAGGGCTCACTCCCACTATGAAAACAATCACATTGGAGAACAAATTATATGACCCTAGTTCCCATTTGAAACCGTTTCTGATCCTGGTGTGATTGACTGCGACAATGACGATATGAGGCAAATGAAAAAAACCCACATTATTCAAAGAGCAGTTCTTAGTGGTCTTTTTTTTTTAAACCGATTCTGCAGTGGGTTCAACAAGTGGGAACAACAGATCAGAATCGCATCATTTGGGGAGTGGGGAGGACTAATGATAGAGGGGTGAGAGATGTCACACATATCCAGTGCTGCCTTTTTACTTTTTTTTAAAAAAAAAGAAATTAATTGATAAATTGATAGAGTGATTTCACAACTATTAAATTGCTAAATTGTGAAATTGTTCTATCGATTTCACAATCAATTAAAAAAAAAACATTTGCCTTGCCTTCAATTTCTCCTCCTGCTGCAGCCTGCGTTCACCGGAGGAGTCGGCCGCAGCATCTTGAGAAGGATAAGGAGGATTAGGAAGGGTTGGGGATGGCAGAGGAGGAGGGCACCTTGACAAACCCAGGAGCATTTTCCCTCTGCCTCCTCTGCCTCTTTTTGGGGAAACCAAAAAGGATGGCTCCTTCCTCACTCCCGGCTGCAGGGAGATGAGCTTGGAAGGGTCACACTCTCTCAGCCTCAGGGGAAGAGAAGGGCAAACCTCCTCTGAGGAAATTCACACACACCCCCATTAGTCCCCAAGCTGGGCTGCCCGGGCTGCCGCTTGCATCATTGATGACACACAGATGATTGGCAAAAATGGGCCCGAAGACATTTCTCTGAGGCACAAGAAAACAAGCTTTTAGAAATGGATGACCTAGAGGATGAAACTATTTACTTTATTATACTTATAGACTGCCTAATAGCCAAAGCTCTCTGAGAGATTCACAAAAATAAAGTTTACAACCATATAATTGAAATCATAGTAAAACATAATGTATAACACATAAAAAGTTTTAAACAACGAAATATAAAGTAAAAACCAATTACAAACCAAATAAACCAGCAGTAGAGTGTAATCTAAGAAGTACTAATACTTTTTCAAACATTAAATGAGTAAAACACATGGAACAATGAGAGAGTTTCTAGCCTTAAAGCCTCGGATGTCTTGATAACCTCTGTTTTAAATTTTTGCTGCTTTCTCAGAACCACAAAAAACAAACAAAAAAACAAAAACCAGGGTGTATTTCAAGCCCATGCCATAGATCCAGTGTGCTGTTGTGGTTTTGAGTACTGGAGTGTGACTCTGGAAGCCAGGGTTCAAATCCTTGCTTGGCCATATAAAACCACTGGGTGACCTTGGGCAAGTCACACTCTCTCAGCCTCAGAGGATGACAATGGCAAAACCCCTCTGAAGAAACTTGCCAAGAAAACCTCATGATAGGTTTGCCTTAGGTTCACCATAAGCTGGAAACAACTTGAAGTCACAAAACAACATGTCAAGCCCATAGCTGGACACAAACTGTGACTAATGAGCTGTGTTTGAATTAGTGAGTCACAAGTTGTGCAGAGCTACCATACATACACATATAAAAGGTAAAGGTTTCCTCTTTTACAAGATTATCTAGTTGTGTCTGACTGTAGAGCACTGTGCTTTTCTCCATTACTAAGCCAAGGAAGCCAGCATTGTCCAAGAACTACCCCTGTGGACACGTTGCCAGAATGACTGCATGGCATGCTGATACCTTTCCACCAAAATGGTACTTATTTATCTATTTGCACTTTTACATGCTTTTGAACTGCTAGGTTGGCGGAAACTGGGACTAGTGACTGGAGCTCACTCCAGCACACAGCACACAGCGACCTACCGACCTTGCAATTGTCAGTCAGCATCTTAACCACTAGGTACTGTGTCCCTACATACTGGGGCTATTGTCCAAACTTTTGGAAAGTCTTTAGTTGCAAGCTCTAGCAGGATAGAACTCTGATTGTGAAGTACTGTTGCTTTCACAACCCATTAGTGGTTAGCTGTGGCCCAATATACACCAGCACTTTGCACCACCCTGGGGCCAAAACTTGGACTCGGTAGTGCACACCAACTGCATGCTGCTGAGCCCTAGTATGTGTGGGGGCCACTATGATTGCCCACATGTCACACGCATTGGTGACATTTCCTGTGTGCCGTGTCCAAATGGCATGGCGCACCTGCGACGTCACTGCGCCATGCTATGGCGTTTGTGGCATCACAGCTGTGCAGTAAACAGGAGCTGCTTCTGAGCACTCCTTTTTTGTTGCGCATCAGTACCACACCATTTGTTTGCTGTGGTAATGCTGCACAGCAAAGAGAGGTGGCTCCAGCCCACCTTTTGCAGGTGTGTGTACCCCACCATAGTTATGAATTATGACCCTTCTATAAGGGCCTGAAAATGTTGTATTCCATTTACATACTGCATTTCCCTGTCACCAAGTAGCCAGAGCTCTTTCAAAAATTTATTAAACAAATATTTTAGCTTTAATTTGTATGCACAGAGAGAGAGAGACAGAGAAGTCTAAAAACCCTGGAAGAATAAAAAAGGTCTTTACTAGTCACCAGTAGTAACTGCCATAACTACATTTGATGAAATCTTGAGATTTATAGTTTCATGAGGTAGTTAGACATCTCTGCTAAAGAACTCTAATGCTGTAGTTCAGAGGAGTTCAAGAGAATTTGAAGTACCTCACCACACCACAAATCTTCGGATCCTATAGAATATAGACTTGTGCAGTGTGTCTGTAAGCTAGCTTTTTAGTCTGTATTTTAAAAGAGATTTTCATGTTGCTAATCCTATTTTGGGAATGGGGTTCATCACTTCAGATAACTCCTTAAAAATTCAGGCTTAAACCTAGAGTAGATTCACCACCCCACTGAAGTGGGAACCACCAGCAATTACTGCCTGGATACTCAAAGAGTCACTTTTCTTAGCAGCCAAAAGACCCACTTCATTATAACAAGCAGTGAGTGCTGTACCATGGGATGTCTGCAACAGCCCCAGCCACTAAGCATACATGAAAACAATAAGTATATTTACAACTGTTATCCTGTAGCCTTTTAGTGATGACTATGAACTATACCTGAGTTAACACCAAAAGAGAGGGGAAATTGTTCCACAATATGATTGCTGGTTTCTATTTCTTCTTGCTTAATTTATCTTCTACAAGGTGTGCCAGAGGTGCATATTTAGTTAGAGTGACTGATTAGTTTATGGCATTTATCAGTTTCCTTCACTACTATGGTGTTTATCACATGGAGGTTTTTGCAGCTCAGATCTGGGGTGTCTCCTGGTTTAGCTCTGCGAATTCACGATATAACGTGAATGTTTTATCACACCTGGTTGCCCTTCCGTTGCCCTTCCGAATCGAGGGGGAATCGAATCCAAGGCAAGTCACATGGTGCGGATTCAAGTAAAGCAGAGTGAGTGCAAATTGTATTACCACACCGGTGGGATTCAACAATTCGAATCGGCACCCTTGCACATGCTCAGTGGGGGTCTGAACGCATCGTGACCTTGTACGTTTCTGGGGTGAAAAGGGGCGCAAGTTCTTGTTCCCTGTTTTGTGAAATTGTGTGATTGTGTGAATATTTGCCTCATGAATATTTCTGTGTCTTCTTCATCCCCCTTTTTTATTTTCCCTTCCATTTCAGCAATTTCAACACACACATAGATAGATAGATAGATAGATAGATAGATAGATAGATAGACAGACAGACAGACAGACAGACAGACAGACAGATCTGTATATTCACATTCACATTCACGCACATACACACATATATATATATTCCCCCAAAATGAGTTTCCCTGAAAGTTGCCCTGAAAGTGAAAGGACCACTGAAAGGAAATGGGAGAAAATTGCAGTGCTGCATCATGGGAAATTTGCAACCCGGGGAGTATGCAGTGGTGTACCAAAGCAGAAGCAAAGTTGCATTCCACACCAGACCAATTTGGAATAAAATCGAAGTGAGCTTGAAAGTGAATTCTGTGAAGTCACTTTTTTCCAAATTCATCAAAATGAGGAGTAACTTTGGATTCACTGTGGAAGCTCCACAGAAGGAGCTCCCATAGAAAGGAATCACGTCTGATAACACATTCACGTTATAATGTAAATTCGCATCATTGGGCCCGCGGTCACGTAGGATCTGAGCTGCAAAAAGCTGCAAAAACCTCTGTGAGAAACACCTATGTCTCAAGGCAACAGTAAAGCTGCTGCATTAAAATAAGAACCCACAGTGACTCATGAAAATTTGTAATAAAACAATTAATTATATGGATATTTACACAATCTTTCGCCTAAAAGCATACCAAGCATTCCAAAGCCACCTCCAATTAGTATAAAAAGAACAGAAAGAGGCTCAATAGGTAACAAATAGGTATCCCTTGCATTGCAGATTCAATGCAGTTGGTGGCACAGTTGAAAAACCATGCTCCTCACACTTTTGGATCTCTCCGAAATAAAAGTCAGTATGTTGCTCAGAATTTTGACTGAAAATCCAACACTTCAGATGACAGAATAGATTCTTTAACTTCAGGTTACCTGTGGGAGATCACATTTTTTGAATGCAACCCTCTATCTTTTTGTTTTAATTGACTAAGAGGGAAAGCAGTGCATGCCAGGTGTTTTCAAACCAAATATTTATTAAAACATATTTAAAAAGAGAGCACAAATCTATTTTTCAAAGGAGCATAAACTTGTAATGAGCATGTTAACAAGCAAAAGAAAATGCTAACAGTACTATATCACTTTTTCAAAGTAACAAGGGATATATATATATATATATATATATAGAAAATGGTTTTGTTAAAACGTGGTTAAATTCCGATGATAATGAGTATTTGCTATTGTTGTTGTCAGCTTCAAGTCACCCTATCATCATCAGCCCTTCTCAGGTCTTGCAGACTCACTGCTGTGTATTCCTTGACTGAGTCTTTTCATCTATAATGTGGCCTTTCTCTTTTCTTATTGTCTTCAAACTTAAAAGCATCATTGTCTTTTTAGCAAGTCATGTCTTATCATGATATGGCCAAAGCACAAATCTCTTAGCTTAGTCATCTTGGTTTCTTGGGAGAATTCAGGCTTGATTTGCTCTCGGACCCATTGATTTGTCTTTTTAGCATTCCACCTTATCTGTAGAATTCGTCTCTTGCACAACATTTCAAATGAGCTACTTTTCTTCCCATAAGCTTTCTTCACTGCCCAATCTTCATAACTTACATAGAAATCAGAAATACAATGACATGGACATTCCTAATTGTAGTATTCAATGACATATCTTTATATTTCAGGATCCTGTCTAGTTCCTTCAAACCTGTCCATCAAAGGAGCAAGATATAAAATCTTGAACTATTCAATGTCTTCATCTATTTTACGATTATGTAAACCATCTGTGGTCATTATTGTTTTCTTAATGTTCAAATATAAACCAGCCTTTGCACTTTCTTCCTTGATTTTATTCAAAAATTGTTCCAAGTCTTTGCTATTTTTGCTAATGTCATCTGCATATCTTACATTTTTGTTCTTCCCTCCCCCAGTTTTTACACCTCCCTGTTCTGAGTCTAATCCTGGTTTATATATGGTATGTTCAGCATACAAGTTACAAATTAAACTGATAGGGTGTTTTCTCTCTACACACTGTCCTTAGGAAAACTCATCAGCTCTTTTGGTTTTTCCTACCATCTGTATGCCGATGACACCCAGCTGTATCTTTCTGCCCCTGACTTTTCGCCAAGGCTTGAACAGCAAGTCTCATCTTGCCTTACAGCTGTCTCGCAGTGGATGCGCCATCGGCGTTTGAAGCTCAACATGTCCAAGACGGAGCTCCTTGTCTTTCCTCCTAAGCCCAACCTTCAACACTCCTTTTCTGTCTCTGTGGACAACATTTCCATTCAACCAGTCCAGCAAGCCCGCAGTCTTGGCTTTATCTTTGACTCTTCTCTGTCGTGTATCCCTCAGATCCAGACCACAGCCAAGGCTTGTAGATTCTTTTTGTACAATATTGCCAAAATCCGACCATATCTCTCCGCCTCTACTGCCAAGATCCTGGTCCATGCCCTAGTGATCTCACGACTTGATTACTGTAATGTCCTCCTGGCTGGGCTTCCTCTTTCTCACCTCCGTCCTTTAATCTCTGTCCAGCATTCAGCTGCACGCATTATCACTTCCACCCACCGCTCTGACCACATTTCTCCTGTCTTGGCATCCCTTCACTGGCTCCCTCTCCCTTTCCGCATTCAGTATAAGCTCCTGCTGTCGACATTCAAAGCCCTCCATGGACTGGCCCCTCCTTACTTATCAGACCTTCTTTCTCTTCACCTTCCCACCAGGGCCCTCCGTTCTGGTAGTCAAGGGTTCCTGTCTCAGCCCAGGATTTCCTCTGCCCCATCCCGGATTCGCCCCTTTTCACTTGCTGCCCCTCACTCCTGGAACCTTCTTCCTCCACAAGCAAGAGCCATCACTTCTTTAACCAGCTTCAAAACGGAGCTGAAAACCATCCTATTCAGAGAAGCTTTCCCAGGCATCGCATAATTGTCGCTTACTATCTGATATTCTGTTGTTGGCTGTTTATCGATCCATTTCCTGTATTCCTATGTACTGTATATGTATTATCCTACTTGTGATTATGTATTTTCTCTGGATAATGTTTAACCATCCATTATGAAGCCTTGCCCTCCCTCCAGTCCATCTGCCTTGGTCCAGACCTCGGAGGTTGAGAGGAACTGCTGGACCTCTTACCCTTTCCCTCCACCACTCCCTTCTCCTTCTGTGTCATGTCTTTTTAGATTGTAAGCCTGAGGGCAGGGAACCGTCTAACTAAAAAGATTGCATGTACAGCGCTGTGTAAATTTACAGCGCTTCATAAATAAAGGTTAATAATAATAATAAATAATAAAATGCAGCCTTGCATGATTCCCTTGTCTATTTAAAACTATTCAATTTCTCTATATTCCACCCTGATGGTAACCTCTTGTCCTGAGTGCAGGTTACACATCAGGACAATCAAATATTGTGATACATTCATCTCTTTAAGATCTCTCCATGATCTACATAACCAAATGCTTCACTGTAATGTCTAAAGCACAGGCTGATTTTCTTCTAAAATTCTTTGGTGCATTCTATTATCCAACAAAGGATTGCAATATGATCCTTAGTGCCTTTTTTCTGAACCAACGTGTGGCATTTGTGTTCTATTATATGGTAAAAATATTTGTTGTAGAATTTTGAGCATCATTTTTCTTACATGGGAAATTAATACAAAGGACCTGTGATTACAGCAATCTCTGGTGTCCCCTTTCTTGCAAATTAGAATATATATTCTAAGGCCTGTTACAGACTGCCAAAATAAAGCTGCTTTGGGTCTCTTTGGAGGTATGCTGTTTAAATGATGCATGGGTCCTAAGAGTCCGGAGGTCGCACCAAAGCCACACTCCATTCCTAAGCACTGGAGTGCAGCTTTGGTGCAGCTTCCAGATTCTTAGGATGAATGCATCATTTAAACAGCATATCTCCAAAGAGACCCAAAGCAGCTTTAATTTGGCAGTCTGTAATAGGCCTAAGTGTTTCTAAGCTGAGGGCCATTCTTTTGTTTCTTCCATGTATGTTGACAGATTTTAGTTAGAAATGGAGTAGATTCTGTCTCTGTTGCTTGACGTAGCTCTATTGGTATGCTATCTGTTTCTGGTGGTTTATTTATGGTTTTGAGTGTAGCTTCCACTTCACTTTCTAAAACTGTAGACAGTGATATCAGTATGCTTCATGTCACCTGGTGTGATGATTCATGGTGTCACCCCTATGGACCATACAGAATCCTACGTAATGTTTTTTGTACTAATAGTACTCCTACATCATAATTCCTTGCACACTTCTGTAGCATCTTGACTGTCTTTAATAAAGATATTGCATAGCTGTAACATATGGCTTCATTCTTACCCTGTACGCTCCAAGTAACTCAACTTCTGAATGAATGTCTCTACAAAAATTTCATACTAAAGGACTTGCACACAAAGGAACAGGCAGGAGTTTCTGTAGGAAATATGATTGTGTTCTTGTGTTGCTGACTTTTGGGCCTGGACAGACAGGCCAAAATAAAACTGCTTCAGGTCACTTTGGAGGTATGTTGTTTAAATGACACATGCAGTTTAAGAGGCCAGAAGTTATGCCAAAGCTGCACTCCAGTTCTTAGGACTGGCCTCTTAGGACGCATGCATCATTTAAACAGCACACTTCCAAAGTGACCCGAAGCAGCTTTATTTTGGCCTGTCTGTTCAGGCCCTTTTGTTTCCAGTTTGTCCTGTATCTTAGCAACAGTTTGATGAACAGATATTAGGAAGCAAGTATGTTTATGTATATCCACTTAGATTTTTAGACATAGGAGATTATCGCACCTGGAAATCCCGCTGGGATAGACGAGGAATTGAAAAATCAAAACCAAGGGTTATCACATGCAATTGAGGCTAGGTGAATGCAAATCATATGCAGCCCAGAGCCCAGCCGTGCTTATCCAGCAGCTTTTCAAAAATGGCAAGCTCCTGATTTTGAAAAGCTGCTGCATAAGCATGCTGTATAAGGGATCTAGGAATCCAAGTAGACCACAAGTTGAACATGAGTGTGATGCGGCAGCTAAAAAGGCCAATGTGATTTTAGGTTGCATCAATAGAAATATCGTGTCTAGATCAAGGGAAGTAATAGTGCCACTCTATTCTGCTCTGGTCAGGCCCCACCTGGAATACTGTGTCCAATTCTGGGCACCACAATTTTAAAAAGATGTTGAGAAACTGGAGCGTGTTCAGAGGAGGGCAACTAAACTGGTGAAGGGTCTGGATAGCATGCCCTATGAGGAACGATTTAGGGAGCTGGGGATGTTTAGTCTGGAGAAAAGAAGGTTAAGAGGTGATGTGATAGCCCTGTTTAAACATTTGAAGGGATGTCATATTGAGGAGGGAGCAAGCTTGGTTTCTGCTGCTCCTGCAAGCTCCAGGAAAAGAGATTCCACCTCAGCATTAGGAGTTATTTCCTAACAGTAAGGGCTGTTCGACAGTGGAACAAACTCCCTCAGAGTGTAATGAAGTCTCCTTCCTTAGAGGTTTTTAAACAGAGGCTGGATGGCCATCTGTCAGGGATGCTTTGATTTAGATTTCCTGCATGGCAGAATGGGGTTGGACTGGATGGCTCTTGTGGTCTCTTCCAACTCTACAATTCTATGATTCTATGAATTGTTTCCACTGTTATTTTATTTCCACTTGGTTCCCTGATGGTCATATAGCAAACCCACTCTTGGTTTAAATTTCACTTTGATTTCTCATATTTTGTAAGTGCCTTTTTTCATTTTTTGTTGTTGTTGTTGTCATCTTCTGTTTCTTTGCATTAATTATTACTCTGTTTGTCCATGTGCACAGATTGTTGAACATTCCGGGGTCTTGTCCCTATTTCTGTCACCTTTTATTTTTGTTTTTGGTCTATCTTTAATGTTTGATGGATTTCATCTGTCATTCATTGTGGCTTCTCTTTCTTTTTGGCTACAGAATGTATCATACTTGCATTCTTCCTTGATATTGTTCCTCGCTTCACTCCAGAGTTCTCTTGGTCAATTAAGCTTAAATTTGTTTTGGGTTTTTTATTTTTTGTTAAATTTCACAGGGATGTTCTTTAGGTCTTTTATTTTATTTATTTAATTTTTGACAAGTTAACAAAAATGTGAATACCTTCCTAATGTCTCCAGGGATGCTTATGCTAAGAGACCTCCTTATGTCGAACCAAGACCCTTTGGAAACCTTGGACAAAATAGTCCAAGAAATCCAGCATTTTTTGGTAAGCACTAATCCCACATGCTCTACTAACAAGTATAATCATGGTTGGTTTGACAACCAATGTGCCTTTCAGAAGCGGTTCTTAGCAAGATCTATAAAGAAGCTAAGAGAGGAAGATTCCTTAGAGAATTATATGTGTTATAGTCATCAGCGAAGGGAGTATAAAAATTTACTTAGGGCAAAATAAATAAATAAATAGAATTCATACAACAGGCTTGGTTGGACTTAGGTCTGGCCCTCGTGGAGAAGAACTCCCCTAAATTTTGGTCCCTAGTGAATAAAGGCACTATAAATTCTCAATGGATCACCACTAATCAGATCACCTCCTCTCAATGGCAAGATCATTTTTCTAGCCTTTTTCCCCCATCCTTACCATGATATAACAAAGAATCCCTTTACCAGATTGGATATATCTTTATTTTCTTGCTGTCCCACTTGGGATCCAGTTACCATCAATGAAGTTAATTCTTTGATTAAATCCCTACCTAATAATAAAGCACCAGGAGAAAACATGCTTCCTGGTGAATTATTCAGATCAAACCTAGACTGGTGGGCTCCACCTCTTGCTTCATTATTTACTTATATAAATCAGTATGGGAAAATTCCTCAGAGGTGGGCTGTGAGTATTGTAATTCCTATCCATGAAAAGAGCTCTATGGCTGATCCTGAAAACTTTAGACCTATCAGCCTACTGAATATCATCTCTAAACTCTATGCAAGATACCTGTTAGGTAAACTAGAGTTCTCGGCTATGGAAAATGACATTTTTGCCGAAGAACCAGCTGGGTTTAGGAAGGGTAAATCTATACTAGATCAATGTTTTGTTTTACATCATGTGATTCAAAAATACTTCCAAAAAGAAAAGGACTTTTTACCGCCTGTGTTGATTTTACTTCTGCTTTTGACCTAGTCGACTGAGATCAACTCTGGTCAAAGTTAGCGGCAGCAAACATTGATAGAAGACTGCTTCTTCTAATTTAAATGTTCTAATTGGGGCAAATGTTGTTCTATCCAATAACATCCCCACAGATAGAGGTGTACACCAGGGTTGTCTTCTGGCATCTTTTTTATTTAATTTTTATATTAATGATGTCATCCAGGCCTTAAAAGTATCAAAAAATTTTCCCAGCTACTATTCAGGATGTTAAACTTTCAGTTCTGTTATATGCAGACGATATTGTTTTGATCTCGGTTACTTTAATCGGTATGCGCAGACTCTTAAAAAAGCTAAGTAAATATTGTTCAAAGGAAATGTTAATAATTAATCACTCTAAAACCAAAGTTGTGGTTTTTGGTTTAAAGAAAAAACTTCACCGCTAGTGCCTTCAAGCAAATTCTATAGATCAACAATCCTATTACAATTATCTGGGTTTAAGATTTCAATCTAATTTGTCATGGAAAACTCATTTTGTTGCTACTAAGTTAAAATCATCCCTCTCTATCAATTCTCTGTTAAAATTCTATAGACTACAAGGAGGTCATTTAGTAGCACCTACTATCAAGGTTTATCAAAGAAAAATTGTTCCTCAGTTATTATACAGAGCAGAAATTTGGGGATGCAACAGTGTCTTAAATTTAGAAACTGTTTAGAACTTATTTTTAAGATCCCTGTTGGCTGTCCCTAAGTGTACCTCTGTCTTTTTTCTGTGAGTAGAAACAGGCCAAACTATTCTTCAAGCTGGTACACATACCGTTCTTGCCTTCTACTGGCTAAAGTTGTTATCCATGAGTGATTCCAGGCTCCCCAAAAATGTTTTTAGAACAAATATCTGTTAACTTTCCAAGCTCCTGGGTATTTATAGTTAGATCGATATTGCAGAGCTATGAGATTAATGTGGACTCACTTCCAAATTATGCCACCCGTAGAGTCAAGCAACTGATTAAAGTGAAAATTCATCTTGCTTCTAAATGAGCTAGTCTTAATTCACTCTCGAACTCTTCTTTGGGTTAGAGCATTACTTTATTAATCTTACTCTGGTCCCTACTAGAAAAGCATTTACAGCTCTAAGGTACCAATGTATGCCATCTGCCTATTTGACTTGTAGATATAATAACATTCCTGTCCATCTAAGATTATGTATTTGCAAAACCAGGGAAGTGGAGAATATAGAACATTATCTTTTACATTGTCCTCTTTATATATCTCCTAGACAAAGGTTTCTTGAATGTATTTTACATTCCCTTTCCAACAGATCTTGTTTTCAGCAGATTTGTGTTCTTCTGGCTGGCAATGATGTATTTATCACTTCTATGGTAGCAAAATATGGTTTAGCTGCTAGTAAGATTAGAATCAGTTTTCTCGATGGGAATGACGACTAGAACTTTCCTAGTTTTATGTTTCTGCTATTTTATCATTAATGACATATTATTGTTTCTTGTTGATGGGCTTTTCTTATTTATTTTTACTATGTTGTTTTATCCGTGGTTTTTGTGCCTTGATCTTTTTATACTGTTTTTGTATTTACTGATTGGGTCTGTTTTATACTGTGATGGCTTTTAGCTTTTAACAATACACTTTACTTTACTTTACTTTACTTTACTTTATTTAATTTTTGACAAGATGGTTGGTTCAGTGCTCATCTTTAGCTTTATTCTAATTTTTGATATCAGCCATTCATGATCTGCGCCACATTTTGCTTTTGGTCTTTTCCCCCCCAGGAAGACTGGAACTTTTCAATCCTCTACTTCAAATTATGTAGTCTATTTGATCTCTATGTTGGCCATCAGATGATGTCCATGTATAGTCATCTCTTTGGTTGCTTGTGTTTGCGATGAACAAACTTTTGGCCTTGCAAAATTCAGTCAAGCTCTCCTGCTTCGTTTCTTCAGCCTAGACAAATTTTCTACAAACATTTATTCTCCTCTGGTTTCTTACTTTTTAGTCAAACTTTGCATTATATCCTTTGACTGCTTTTGCTCCATTTCTACTCACTACAAACTTATTAGTGTTTAATTTCCTGAGTAAAACAGTGTATAATTATCTGACTGAAAATGTCCCAAATATTGCAATGTTTAATATATATATTGTTTATTGATTAGCCCTTTGGCCATATCAAAATAACACAAAGCAGATAAAACACGCTATAAAATTCTATAAAAGGCCTATAGAAATTTTTAAAAGCTAAATATAATACATCTAAAGTATGAATAAAATACTGTACAGATACCATCTGAATGCCATACAATTTAGGTACAAAACCCGTAAATGAAACAAAATTATAAAACTTCATTATAAAAATCTATATAAAAGATTCAAAGTATGAAAATGGGTAAAATGGGGGGGGGGATACAGCTTTAAAATGATAGTACATAAAACAGAAAGACTGAACATCAGTTACACATCAAAATTCCTCATCACCTCTACAGTTGACCCCAATTGTCCCCACATATCTAGCTCTCAACTGTATTGCTTTACATAGAAACCGAGCTGTGGTAATAGATATTTTTGAATCTTGACCAGTCATGAGGTAAGAAGTTCTAACATGGGTATCCCAGACCATTGATCGTTTGATATAGGGACCAAGATACTGGTCTCTTTCCTGTTGGTACAAATCACACTTGAATAGAATATGAGCTAAATCTTCAATCTCTCGGTCTCCACAAATACAAGTCTGCTCATCGTAAGGAATACCATTAAATCTACCATATTTTACCATTGTGTCAAGCTGATCAAATCTGGCTCAAGTATATGCCTCCCTCAGGTATTTTGGCATTTGTATTTTTAGATAGTTAGGTCTTTGAAAAGTGTGTTTAAATTGGCTCAGCCATTTTAAATTGCCTACCTTACTAAGGCTGGCTATATCTTTTTGGGCCTTGATATCTTTTTGGGCTTCATATCCAGGGGGTCAAGGGAAGGTTTTTTCAGGAGTGGCATAACTGCCACTTCCTTCAAACAAGATGGAACATGACCCTTCCCAAGGGATGCATTGATGCTGTCCCTTAAGAACACCTTCAAGGCATCTCCCCCCTTGACGAAGGGCAAGGGTCGAGAGGGCAAGTTGTTTTCCTCACTCTACCAAGGAGCTTGTCCACGTCATCAGTACTTACAGATTGAAATTGATCCAATATAATCACATCAGCGGAGTTGCTGGACACCTCATCAGTTGATTCTGTTATAACTCCGGCATCCAAGTCGGCACTTATCTGAAAGATTTTATTTACAAAGTAGTTGTTAAATGCATCACAGCAGGTCATTGTCGGGTTAAGTAAAGGGTTCTGCACAGGTGGAACCTGTGTCAGTTCCCTCATCATCCTAAACAGCTCTGCTGGACGGGACTCTGAAGACGCAATACATGCAGAGGAGAAAGCTCTCTGTGCTGCACGTATTGCCTCTATATAGGAACGAAGGAAATTCCTATGATGAGTCCTGTTTAATCATTCAGTTTCTTGGTTCACTATGTCTAGCTTCTCCCTGATTAATACTTCTCACATTCCATGTTCCTTTAATATGTGTTGCAGCTTTGGGCTTTCCTTTCATCTCTGAGCACATCAACAACACATCTCTGAGCACATCAACAGCTGAAGGTCTTTTCAATTTGAGTCTAGTTGTGTCATTAGCTACAGCGCTACTCTCAGTTGTTCTCTGCTGTACCCCAGGAACTCCTTGAGTGCCTTCCAACCTAGAAGTCTAATTTCTGGCATTACTTCTTGTTTTATTTTGGATTGGATGTTTTATTTTGGATTGTCTGTTCATAGGGTTTTGATAGTAAAAGACATTAAAAAGTGATTTACCAGTGCATCCTTTTGAACAGAAATGGCAAAGGTTGCCTAGTTGTAACTGACTGTAGGGGGCGGTGCTCATTTCTGTTTATAGGCAAAAGAGATAGTGTTGCCAAAGACAACTCTGTAGTCATGTGGTGAGGCACAAAGAATGCTGTGGTACTGATTTATGTACTTGCATTTTTATATGCTTTCAAATGGCTAGGTTGGCAGAAGCTGGAACCAGTGATGGGAGCTCACTTTGTCACATAGGGCTTGGGTCCCAGACTGCCGATTTGCTGACCTTGCAATAGTCAGAATCAATGCCTTAACCGCTAAGCCGCCATGTCCCTGATACTAACGTGCATTAGCTGTGGTGTCACTGCTGTTGTCTCTAAGCGATTCTCTACCAATGTCACTCCTCACTACATAGCAGAGCCATGGTGAGATAATGAGTACAGTTGACTCATTATTTAAAAATTACAGGATAGGAAGCATGTTCAGGCTACTTTTTCTATTTTCAGTACTTTCAAAATAACTTGTTACTTATATGTTGAGGGGGACACAAAGAAAGAAGTCCCATCTAGAGTTTATCTAGGCTTCAAAATAATGTTTTGGAATATAACTGAACAAAGATTCGTAGAGTTCTTTTCCTGGATCTGGAGTTAGCTGAAAAGCAAACACCTACAGGGCTTTTTTTGTTGTTGTAAGTATAGGTTTCATAAATGTTTGATAAAGCTACTATTTGTTAGTACAGTACTTGCTTGGCAATCAGCTCTACAGCTGAAACCAGTGGTCTAAGTGAAGCATTAAAAAGGTTAGTATCTTTCTTTAATGCAAAGATATCAGATATGTAATGGCAGTGGTGGAGCAAAAAGCAAGCATATTGGAGCAATTTAAGAATTCAAGACTGCCTAGGCCTATACAGCAGAGAAGTTCCACTGTGCAAACTGGATCACAGGTTCAAGGAACACATCATTCTTCCAGCAGGGACATTAGTGTTTACTTGCTGGGACTGGCACCTCAATAATATATGGACAACTCCTCCATTTTACTTCATGTGTTAAGAAATTCATATCCAAAATGTCTCTCAGGCACTATTTAGCAAAAGTTTCCCCATTGAAATCATTGGAGCATCTTAAACATAAGACAATTGTAGATCCTACTGATACTGTCTCTTCTCTTAGTAACATGGTGAAGTCTGCATTAAGAACAGATATAAACAAGAAAGAGACCTGGTGAGATTAAAAGAAAGACATTATAAAGGAAACATAAGAGCTTCACCAGTTGGTTATTAATGCTCACAGAAAGTATGTTAAAGAGATACTGGAGTCACATGTGGAAGGGACAAGAAACAGGGAAGGCCTTTTCAAAGTGGCAGTCCTGCATATTCTGGAACCCCTTACAAAAGAGGCTAAGCTCATTCCTCTCTCCTGTCCTTTTCCCAGCAGGTAAGGACATTTTGTTTAGACAGGCCTTTGACATGTGAACTAGCCCACTGCTGAAGTGTGTCCAACCAGTTAGATTTGTCATGTTTTGATCTAGATGTTGTTTTTCATCTATTTTTTATTAGCTTGGGCACCTTTCTGGTGTGTGTGTGTGTGGTATGATTAATTAAATAATATAGTCACCTGTAATGATATAAAAACTGTAATATGTTGAAAAATAACTAGGTATTACTACAATAGACCTTTCTTATCTATGTGATATTCAGTTCCTCCCTCTCTTTCAGATGGCAAAACATGCAGTTGGTTACACCCCACAGTATTCAACCATGGCAATGTGTGTGTGGACACTATTTTCTTTGAGAGGCATACATCTTTTTAAAGAATAGATATATTTATGTTATCAAAATGACTAGTCATAAAGTTAAGAAGATGGATATTTTTCCAGTCTTTTTCTGATCACAATGCAATCTTATGTCTTTTTAGAACAAGAAAAGGGAGTTTGGAGACTGAACAAATCATTATTATCTGATGATAAAATTTTGATAAAGGCCAAAGAGACTTTGAAAGGGTTTTTGAAATGAATTTGAATAAAGGCACCAACTTAGAATGGTTTGGGATGCAAGTAAAGCAGAAATGCTAGGATGGTTCATAGAATCATAGAGTTGGAAGAGACCACAAGGGCCATCCAGTCCAACCCCCATCATGCAAGAACTCTCAATCATGTTCATCCCACTGAATTACAAAATTAGAAAAAGAAGATAAGAAAAAGTACAATAATTATTGGATAAAATTAAAGAAAAAGAAGATCAAACAAAGAGAGAAGGATCAACATCATCTATATTGCAAGAAATCAAAATTCTTCAGGAACTTCCTGGAGGATGAGATTTGTAAAGCCACAACATTTTGAATCTGAAAATAAAAGTGGAAGGTGACTGGCATATAAATAAAGAGAAAAAAAAGAAATGAGAAGATGGTTTTAAAAAGAATATGCCACTGAGTTTAATACTCCCTGAATTACGGACCACTGCAAAGCTGCCACAGGTCATTTGGGAATTCAGTTGGATGAAAAAAGCCTTCAGTGCCAAGGCTTGAAACCTGTCCACCTGAAATCGAGAAATTAATTGGTGATTCCCATTGTCTTGACCTGGAACATACCAAGCTGAAAAGATTATATTGGCAGCCAAGCATGTGAGCACAAACCTCCTTAGCAACCTCATGACCCTATCCAGCCTAGACACCTGTCTGTTAATGATGCATACTACCAGCATTGTCTCGATTTCATTGTCACACCAAAAAAGCACCTTTTTGTTCCTGAATAGATCTGCCCAGATAGTGATAGACACTTTGATGGGAAAATAATAAAGGAAAGGGTGGTCCTGGCTGATATTGCACTGTAACCAATCCAGTGGCCACCACTGGGCACACCACTGTACCAGAAAGTAGATACTGAACCTGAGGCTCCCCGTTGCATCTGAGTGAACCTGTCACTCAGACCCTAGCTTGTAAGGAGCCTACGACATACTGTTCCCACTGTAACTGCCCAGAAACCGGTCCCAGACCTTGAGGAGTTTTTTTTAAAGGGGAGGAGTTCCATCAGCAATAAACATATTTAATGTCAAAACTGTGGCACAACTGTTATAGGCTTCCACTATTTGGATAGGGGCTTTATCTCCTGAATTGGACAAACAACAGACCGAGTGTCGTTTCAATTTCTAAAATATGTTCCTAATTGTGTGCTGTTGCTGGAAATAGGGGAAAGCCACTTATCTAGTAGAGCTTGGTGGCTTGCCCTTAAATTATGGATGAAAGTTATAGTATTTGGTCCGGGCTTAGGTCTTAAACAGACTTCAGAGCAATATCCGAACCAAGATGTGAAAGAAGAGATGAGGAGAGACCAATAGATGCAGCTTTCTTTGCCACTCACTTGGACCAGGAACTAACATAAGTCTATTAAACTAAGGCTACTAGAGATTGCTTTCTGTGAACTGTGTCCACATTCTTATGGCTTTTGTTCCCCCAGTATAATGCATGCACATTATGAGGGCCCTTTAAATATTGCCAATTATTTGGTGAGCCTGTCTCTTGGCAAGTATCACCATTTTTTCTGTAAGGCAAGGTGCAATGTACATTCCATTGAACTACTTTGTGGCAGATTTGCTGGTGTTCCTTATGCTGAAAGAAGATGCCCATGTAATAACTTGGAAGTAGAGTTTATGATACATATTTTATTGCACCGCAGTTATTATAATCAGATTCAACAAGCCAAGGTCTATCCATTATTAATTAAGATGAAGGGAAGATCAGACCTTTTTCATGTAAAATTCTTGCTGTAAGATAAATGCCCAAATGTCACTCTTGTAGTTGCCAAATTTCTCTCCGAGGCAGCTAGGATTAGAACCTTCTATGTATAAAGGGACAATTAGAGTTGAGCAACTTTCATGATTCTTGTAATAGTGTGGGGAATTTTATTTGGCGAATTTGATTATGTCTGTTTTGTTTGAATACTTAAATTTTGGGTAAATGGACTGCAATAGATGATGATGATGATGAAGATGATGATGATGACGACGATGACGATAAGCCCTGTTTGCTCTCAATCAATACGACCATTTCCTTGTCAGCAGGAGGGGATGTTTTGACTACAACTTTTAATTTGCATTTCAGAACAAGGCCTGAGTTTCTGAAATGGACATGGTACAGGCCACCACCCTACCTGTCCATGATGCTTTGTTAACAATTTGTGCAGACTTTGACAACAGACAACTTTCATGTCTTAAACAAAATAAACAAACAAGCTTCATTTATATACCGCTTCATACCGTCTAAGCAGTGTCTAAGCGGTTTACAAATGTAAGTTTACTCATCTAAGTTTAATATTCATATTTATTGAGCATAAAGTTTAACACCTGTTTCATGTCCCCTCCTTTTCTCCCCCCCCCGAGTTACTGAAGTATAAACTACTTTGATACTGTGAACTAAACTTGCAGCATCTGAAGTAAGTGAGAAACCAAATTGGGGATTGGGAGGAGAGACAAATGGGGACATTCTAAAAGCAGCTGAAAATGTGGGTTGGCAGAGAGTTAATTGGGAACATCCCTGGCAAATTGGGACATTTATAGGTTATGGGAAAAGGAAATATTTGATTCTCAGAAACTGCTGAAGAATAAAATAGGTGTTGTGTACTGCCTCTAAGAGATAACCCTTCCTAAGAAGGCCTCAGTAATAGTAGGCAATTCCAGAGGAACAGAATAAGTCAGATAGCTTTTGAGGCAAAAGCTAGAAGAGGCAGTTGCGGGGGGGCACATCACATATTCAAAGGGCTTATATACATGTACCAGTTACCAGGGAGAGCTAGTTAACTTGCTTATGTACCTTTTAAAAATTGGTGGCAGTTCTGCTGTGTTTTGGCAACTTATAATAAAAAGATGAGCTTGAAGACATCTTTTCCCCATATTCAAAATTAAGAAGCTGCCTTATATCAGATGAAAGTGATTTTCTTTCTGTCACATGTACAGGCAATATGTGGCCCACCCAATATTGTTAAACTGCAGCTTCCATCATTCCTCGCCAAAGGATAGGGCTGTTGAGGGGACACAGTTGGCAAGCTTTTTAGATTGTAAGCCTGAGGGCAGGGAACCGTCTAACTAAAGGATTGCATGTACAGCGCTGTGTAAATTTACAGCGCTTCATAAATAAAGGTTAATAATAATAATAATAATAAGCTCTTGTCTTTCACGATTTTGTTTGCTTTTACTGGAGGTGGTTTTCCATGTTCATAGGCACACAGGATTCCCCATCCCCACCTCAGCTCCTGCTACCATTTAAAAATCAAAACCCTGAGGAGCTGTGTTTTTAATCCAAGGCCTGTTCCATACAAACCCTGTGTTCTACTACTGAGCAACTGTCTCTCCAGCACAGGAACTCCATGTTCATGTTGAATTATGGCTAAAAGGCTGAGTTGCAGTAGAGCAAGACGTCTGTTTCATTTTACCTCTATCACAAACTCAGTAGTTAGCCTTAGGCAAGCCACTATCCTCAGTGACCCTCTTAGCAATATAGAGATGACTGAAATCAACCTTGCAAGGATTTATACCAATTACTGAGATAACAGATGAGAAGGATGTTGAAAACCATGGAAGAACTCCATGACCATTTTGGCTTTCTATTGTACTTCAAAAGAAGCAATACTACCAACATTATTATTAACAGTGGTGATGCTATATCTGATGCAGCAGATATTGTACTTCAGCTTTTTTTAACTACAGTACTTCAGCTGAGTGTTGTACTCTGCTTGAGAACATATATCACAAAGTATAGTAGCTGCCACAAAATCCAGCCATATTTAATGTCAAAATTATGCTGCAGCTGACATGGCACCCAATACCAAGAAGGTGAAAGGGGAGGCTGAGGTACACTGGTGAATCTAATTATGAACTCAGTCTGAACCACCTGTGGATTTATAAGTGCTAAGATGAGCATCCACAGACAGATCATGGAATCATAGAGTTAAAACAGACCACAAGGGCCATTCAGTCCAACTCCCTGTCATGCAGGAACTCACAATCAAAGCAACCCCCCCCCCAAAAAAAAAGATGGTCATCCAGCCTCTATTTAAAAACCTCGAAAGAAGGAGACTCCACCACCCTCCAAAGGAATGTGTTCCATTGTTGAACAGCTCTTACTGTCAGGATGTTCCTCCTAATGTTAAGATGGAATCTCTGCCTGTAGCTTGGATCCATTTGTTCCAGGTCCAGTTCCCTCCAGCAGCAGAAAACAAGCTTTCTCCCTCCTCAATATGTCAACCTTCAAATATTTAAATAAGGTTATCGTATCACCTCTTAACTATCTCTTCTCAATGCTAAACATACCAAGCTCTCTAAGCCTTTCCTGATAAGGCATGATTTCAAGACCCTTCACCATTTTGATGGCCCTCCTGTGGACATGTTCCAGTTTCTCAATGTCCTTTTTGAATTGTGGTGCCCAGGACTGGACACAATATTCCATGTGAGGCCTGACCAAAGCAGAATAGATGGCACTATTACTTCCTTTGATCTAGATACTATACTTCTATTGATTCAGTCTGGAATTTCATTGGCCTTTTTATCTGCTGCATCACACTGTTGACGCCTGTTCAACTTGTAGTTTACTAAGACTCCTAGATCCCTATCACATGTAGTCTCATTAACCAAGGTTTTCCCCAACCTATATCTATGCATTTCATTTTTTCTGCCTAAGTGTAGTACCTTACATTTATCCCTGTTGAAATTCATTTCCTTAGTTTTGGCCTAGCTTGCTGATCTATTAAGGTCATTTTTAATTTTGATCCTCTCCTCTGGGGTATTAGTTACTCCTTTTAATTTGGAGTCATCTGCAAACATGATAAGCATGTCCCCTCTTCTTTCATTTAAGTCATTGATAAAAGTTTTGAATAGCTCTGGGCCCAGGACAGAACCCTGTGGCACCCCACTGGTCACTTCTCGCTAGGATGAAGAGGAACCATTGCTAAGCACCTTTTGGGTTCAGCCAGTCAATTACAAATTCATCTAGAAGTTGCATTGTCTAGGCCACATGTTGTAGCTAAGTTGCACAATTATCATGGAGGACCTTGTCAAGTGGATCAGTCTTGCCAAATAAGGCTGGGAGAGTAGAATGACAGACTGAAAGGACCCTAAAAAGAAGCAAATAATAGAAAGCTGTGATCATAAAATCACTGTCCTTAGTCCAGGACAACTCAGGGATCAAACAGACTGATAGCTTGGCCAGAGCCCCAATCAACTCCCGATCAGACTGGAATCACAGCAACCAGCCACTGTGGTGCTGCCGCTGACCGCTGCTGTGATCCAGAACAGACCATGGACAAGGAGCATTTTTGTGTGTTCCTTTTGCAGTCAGCTTTGCGCCACGTTAGCCTACCTCAGTGTGGTTTCCAGTTGATCCTGGAGCATGCATCATCTACACACCATGCCCCTGGATTGGCCCAAAGGCAGCACTTTTTGCTCGTCTGTTTTGGGCCCCAGATACTTCCAAGCAGTATGAGATAACAAAACTATAGGAACCTTTCTTCTATAAATTCAGCACCCTTTGATCAGATCCTGTTGTTTCAGACAGACAATAAGGAGATCATGTAGAAAAGGTAAATAAAAGTGGTAGGGTAATGTGAACACATAATAATGACTTTCACTCTTTCCCTTTTGCTGCCCATCCCAGGGAATAAAGAGACCAGACACAGATAATGGGTTTGAAAAGGGCCAGATTATTATGTTACTTATTTATTACTTCTTAGGAAAGCTGAAGCTAAAAGGGGAGTAGCCTAGTGTGGCAGCAGCTGAAGCAGATAGTCCCTTTCCCAATCCTCCTTCACTTCCCCTGGGTTATAACACTTGAGCCCCAAAGAGAGCCCAAAAGCCGGGTTACTCCCTGGCCGGTGAACATCAGGAAGACCAACCAGAAAGTCCCTCTCCCAATCTCTGAGGATTAACAAGACGGTTTATCCTTCAGGCCAGCCTCAAGGGTTATCTCTTTCCCCTCCTCCCTGATCTCAAGACCTAAAGCGGTAGTTTCAGAAACCTCTCATCCACCAAAATGCTGACCTAGGTGCTCACCAGACTCTAAATCCCCCCCCCACTCTTGCCAAATGACAACCTATTTAGATACCACCCTAGCCAATCATCCGTGCCCAACTGGAACAGAATAGGGTAGGCAAAAAGCCTGTGGAAAGGGGGAAAAATTCCTACCCAACACTTATACAGCAAAAGGTTTTAAAATTTGCAGGGGGGGGGGGGGGGGGGGGGTGAGCATAAAAGAAAAAGAAGGGGGTGGGGGGGGGGGGGCAGGGTGTAAAAAGCCTCTGACCCCACCACTGGTCCCTCCTACCACAGCCTACTAGCCGTGGCACATTTTAATTCTGGCCTCATGGTCTAGGAGGCCAACAAAGTGCACCTCCTACCCTAATGGCTCTGCTGGGGGGGGGGTCTGCATTCTCACTGAAATAACTGATATAATGTCTACATTATATCAGTTCATATACAAATGGAAGGATGTGATTAAATGGTTTTTCCATTCACTGTAAGATACTTCTCTGTTATGATTTTAGTCACTGGGATGATTTGCTTAGAACTGAGAAACTGCTATAATATAATATATTTTCTGTTTTAAGGGCAAGTGCAAGCTGCAGTGGGCCTTAGCTCCCACTGGCTTTCATTGTCCCATTTGCCTTTGAATTGCTGCTCTTCAATGTTTGTCTGAAGATGCTATCAAAGTCTGGGGGAGGAAGCAATTCTACTAACATATGAGGGAGTATGGGCATCTGTTGGGCTCCAGCTCCTGCTATCTTTCCCTCTCATGGAATACATTCATTACCCTCCAATCAGGATAAAGATACATTTCCACTGAGATTTTTGGGTGTTGGTGGTGTTTGATGAGTGATTTTAGGGGGTACTTACCTTTTGGTTTCCCATAAGTAGGAGGAAACAGAGAGTGCCATAGTCTTTCCAAATCCTCCCAAATTATATGCATATAGATGTGCATGACTAAAAATTCATGTTTTAAAACTGCAGGCAAGCATGCTTCAATCAATGTCAAAATGTGCAAGAAACTCAGTATGTTAAGAACCTGGCATAAAAATTAGACATTTAGAAAAAGTACATACCACAGTTCCATCTGGGGGTGGGGTGGGGGGAATCTTGCACACTAACTTGGACAGGAGAAGACTAGTGGGGCCTTCTGAAAAAAGCAACCAAAACAAAGCTGACAGAATTTCACGTTCCTCCCTGCCTACACACTTGAATATACAAAATACTATCTCGACACAGGAGAAAAGAGCTTTTCTTAGGTTTCTTGTACCAATTATAATACAGCTTCTTCCAACTGTCAATACGAAATTCTGCTGATGTTATTCATATACTTTAATGAGGAGGCATGCAGAGTAATACCAGCGAACTCCACTCCCACTGTTGGCAGCTGTTCACAGGGCAAGATCTTCTGTTAATAACTATAAGCTCTTTTATATGCAGGTTTCCCTGCTCACACAGGAGAAACCAAGAACAGATATCCTCTGAAACAGCAACACATCAGGGATCCATTGTCTCCCATTGCATGCCACTGAGCTCAGGGAATAAGAGACTATCTAGACAGAAAATGCCAACAAGAGGAAGAGTAGAAAGTTTTTAAAATATTAATACTAGGAAGTCAAATTAATTTTGTACACTGCTTTAGAACTTGGATGATCCTTTGCCAGAGTTCAGATACTTATGCCTGGAAAGGTACACATTATATAACCATTTATCTCTTTGGAGCTTTCATCCATACATTACCATAATGGCTGCTGACGAAAACTGAAATGTTTACAGCTGATATGAAATTGTATCTGAAATTGTATAAACAATTTTTAATAACTTTACTGTGTAATTGTTATATTGTCAATGTTTGTATTGGTCAATGACCGAATAAAATTTTACTACTACTACCATAATGGCACAGGATGGAGGAATTATGAAGTGGTGCCCATGACATAGACGTAATTTATTTTTTGAAGCTACTACAGGTGACCCTCTGAAATCAGAACCACATTCACAGAATACATTTCCCTGAAGAACATATTTTGCCTAGTAGTGCTTCTTTCAAGCAGGTCCCACACCATAATCAGCACATGTGAATCAGGCTAGTAAACTTAAACCTGAGTCAGCTCCTACCCCCTAAACTGAAAGTTTGTATCTGAGTGTCTTGGCATTTCAAAGATTTCTTCTCCCAGAAAACCATGAATTAGATAGAAACATTGATTTTTGATAAATAGCTGAATAGTCCTGGAATAGGCTGGATCAGGCCACCTTTCAAGTGATTGTGTTTATGCCTTTATATAAATAAATAGGTGATACTGAGCCCAACTTCTGCTCCTTCTAGTTCAGTATTGTTTGTACAGATTAGTAGTGCTTCCCTATGGTCTCATACAGAGGTCTTTTCAGCTCTGCACTTGAGATCATCTATCAAAAGGTACCAGAGATTAAACTGACTCTTTTTATTTACATGTCCTCTGCCACCTAAAACAGTTGAGTTCACACACAGTCTGATTGTCATGTACAACTTTTAAAAAGTATGAAAAATTCTGTTAGCTCTGGCTCTTTTTCCACACTGATGTTTGCCACATTAATTAAATTCAGAATTCAGAAAAATGCAAATGACCTTCCTTAGGTAATTCCTTAAATCTCTGGCATTTCTGTTTGCCTTTCTGTATGTATACAGTTGGTTTAAAGGGAACGTGAAGCAACTGTCTAAGTGAGGTCAATGAGGCAGCAGCAGCAATTGCTTCATGGGTAGAAGGTAAATGGATGTCACTGATCTCATGCAGTGGAGCTTATCCTCTGGGTTATTAGGTTGAAGACAAGAAACCTGAAACAATGTCTGTAGCAGTTAATATTTTCTGAGAACTGATGACATTGGTACTGATAAACTGACACCCAGAAGGAAAAAATGCTACCGTTAAATGCAAGGGAATAGGTTTCAGATGTAAAGATGTTGTTGGGGCAGAGAGATGAAAGCTTAAGGAAGGTGAGCTTTCACAAACTTTGTGTGCAAAAAGTCTGCCTAATCCAACACGCTAATGTACACTGCCCAACAGTTGTCCATGAAAAGCCAGCCAGCAGAGCAAAAATGCAACTTCATTCTTCATCATGTAGTCACTAACAATTTTTAAATTGGAAGTAATACATAGCTATCTTGACAAGGTGCCATTGATGGCCACATCTCCCATGAATTAATCCAATTTCCTACTTAAACTGTTCAAGCTGACACCATCACTACATCTTGTGATAATGAGTTCCACAATTTAACTATGCGTGGTGTGAAGAGGCACTTCCTTTTATATGTCTTGAATCTCCCACCATTCACCTTCAATGGATAACCCTAATTATATTCTGATAGTATAAGAAAAAGAAAGAAGCTCTCCCCCAGCTACTTTTCCACATTATACATAATTGTATATACCTTCATCACATCTCCTCTTACTTGCATTCATACAAAGCTAAACAGCTGCATGTGTTGTAACCTTTTGCTGTAAGGCAAGTGATCCAATTTCTTGAACACTGGTTGCACATTTTCCAGCTCCTGAGTATTATTTTTAAGGCATGGGAGCCAGACCTATGCATAATACTCTAGATGTGGCTACACTATGGATTTGTATAAGGATACTGTGATATTGGCATTTTTATTTTAGTTCCCTTTTGATTGTGCCAAACATGGAGTTTGCCTTCTTGTAAATAGCAGGCCTACACTGGGTTGATATTTTGATTGAGCTTTCTGTCACAACCTCAAAATCCCTTTCATGATCAGTTGTTGCTACCTAAGATCCTATCATCGTATAGATAAAGTTGAGATATATATGGTTTTACCCCAGTGAGCATTAGTTTACACTTGTTTACCTTGAATATCATAGACAAAGCTGGACACCTCAGTACTCATCTTTAACTCCAATTGTTCATGAATAAGTTAAAAGGTGCTGATATCAATACTGGTCCATTATGGACTCCACTGCTAACACTCCACCACTGACCATTTATTCTTAATCTCTGCTTTCTGATCTTGAGCCTGTTTTCAGAAGAAAATGTAGGTGTCTTTTAGCATACCTGAAGTATGAGAAAATATATTCAGACATGTCATTCACTGCTAGAGCAAAACAAGATGTGACAAAGAACATCTCTCTGTGTGTCTCTCCACACATAAACCTTGCAACCTTATGCTGAAGTTGCCATTTGCATAATGATGGAAACATGGTCTAAGCAACTGTCAGTGGTAAGGAACGGATCCTTATATGACAACGGATCCGCTGCTACATGTTACAAGTGAAAGAAGAGAGACTCAACAAGGAGAGGCCATTTCTCCCCTGATATCCCATCTTCCTCATCATATCTTTCACTCATTCTCTGTTAAACTAACACACATGTATCAAAATAGTCTTCATTATTGTTGTGTGCCTTCAAGTTATCTCCAACGTAACAAAACCTTAAGGTAAATCTATTACGGGGATTTCTTGGCAAGTTTTATTAAGAAGAGGTTTGCCATGGTTTTCCTATGCCACTTTAAGCTTCAGGGTGAGGGAATATGACTTGCCCAAGTGGATTTGGATGCTAAAGCAAGCATTTGAACCCTGGCCTCCTACATTCCTAGTGCAACACTAAAACCACTACACCATAGAATCCTAGAATAGAATCATAGATTCTTTGAGTTGGAAGGGAACATAAGGGCCATCTAGTCCAACCCCCTTCCATGCAGAAATGCAGAACTAAAGATACCCACCCAAAAAAACCCAGGAAAGTCGACTATCCCCTGAGGCAATCTATTCTACTGTTATTCTTATATTAAATATGTTCCTTCTAATATTAGGCAGGGATATTTTTTCTTGTAATTTGAACCAATTCATTGGTTCATGTTCTTGTTTCTGGAACAATGGGGGCATGGAAAGCTTGTTCCTTCTTCTGTATGACATCCCTTCATATATTTACAAATAGCTATTGTGTCACCTCTCAGTCTTCTCTTTTCCAGGCTAAATATCTCCAGCTCCCTCAATCTTCATAAAGCTTGAGTCCCAGACCTATGATCATCTTTGCTGACATGTTCCTGCTTGTAAGTATCCAAAGCATGTCCAAAGGGGGGCAACTAAAATGGTAAAAGCCTGAAAACCATGCCATATGAGGAACGACTTAGGGAGCTGGGGATGTTTAGCCTGGAGAAGAGCATATTAAGAGGTGATATGATAGCCCTGTTTAAATATTTGAAGGGATGTCACACTGAGGAGGGAGGAAGTTTGTTTTCTGCTTCTCCAGAGAACAGGACCCAAGACAATGGATGTACGCTACAGGAAAAGAGATTCCATCTCAACATTAGGAGAAACTTCCTGACAGTAAGGACTGTTCAACATGGATCACACTCCCTCGGAGTGTAGTGGAGTCTCCCTCCTTGGAGGTCTTCAAGCAGAGGCTGGATTGCCATCTGTCGAGGATGGTTTGATTGAGAGTTCCTGCATAGCAGGGGGTTAGACTGGATGGCCCTTGTGGTCTCTTTCAACTCTACAATTCTATTATTCTATGATTCTATGGCGGGATACAGACTGCCAATTTTGGGAGGGCTGCAGCTGCCCCTTTGCGCCACGTATTGGGAGTAGGGCAGCCACAGCGGCAGCCCAAATCCCCCAATACGGTGCTTTTCGGGACCAGAGAGGAGTGGCAAAATGCTGCTCCTCCCTGGTCCCGAAAAGGGGTGTCCTTGGGGCTTCATGCCCCAGGACACCCCAGGAGCTGCAGCCAGGGGAGAAAGGGACCGCTCGGTAATAATCTGAAGGGATTATTCTGTTTATCTTGTAAAGAGGGCTGTAGTTTGTCTGATAGAACTGTAGACTTGAAACTAAAGACTAGAGAGGTGATGCTTTTTTGTATTTTTCCTTATGCTGTTACTCTGTTTCCTTTGTGCATCTATCTAATTTTGTAATTCACTGGAATAAACATTATTGAGAGTTCCTGCATGACAGGGGGTTGGACTGGATGGCCCTTGTGGTCTCGTCCAACTCTATGATTCTATGATTCTTGAACTGGACACAGTATTCAGACTGACCAAACACTCACACCAAGCTGGCTCTCACACCACACTGGTTCTGCTTCACCAATTAAAAAAAAAAGTCCCTTCTTAATTAAAATGGTTCCCTCCTGCCTCAGTGAACAACTAATGCTTTATTTGATTAATCTACAGGTCAAACTGATAATGTTTGACTTCCCTGCTCTTTAGGCATACTGAGGCTCTACATCATTTTTAACCTCATGTCAAAGAACAAATTGTTCAGAGGAGGGAGGGGAAACCCAGAATTACTTCCTTCACCCACCTGATGAAAAGCCCATCCTGATCTACAATTTAAATGCACATTAAAGAGCTTACAAATTCAAGAGCTCATTCATTTTAGAAACAGTGTACCCTTGGAACTGACATTCAAGGAGTTAATACAGCAGGCAAATCATGGTGTCAAAGACCAGGACAAATGATATTGGCAAGCACTTGGAATAAATAGCTTCTGTAGACCTGTCAAGGGTCTGTCTTGAGTAATAGGGTTCACTTATTGTTTTTTTATTTCAGAAGAAATCAGAAAATTCACCTGTAAACTACGTTCCTCTTTCAGTACTTTAGTATACACAGTTGGATGTCGATCCAAAGTGCTCTGGAAGGGGATTTATATATTTTGGTTTTTAATAATAATAAAAAAAGTCAGCTGACATCTTCCAAAACCTTGCACATGCTGGGTGTAGTCATTAGCCTTCTCCAAGCAGCTATCAATTTTCACACAGCCCACTTTTCACAAATAGAACTTAAAAACTACATTATATAGTGGTATGGAATTATGTTATTGTAGACTTAGACTAGTGCCACACTCATCTACTAAATTTGGGGAGAACACTAGTCCTATGCCAGTATTCACCTGCACATATGAGGAATATGTAGTGTAACAGGCATGTTCATACAAGGTGCATAGTATCTTCTGAAGGCATTGTATGTGTATCTGTGGGAAAGATTCTTCTAGCCCTGTCTAAATGGGGCAAGACCATAATCTCATGTTTAGCAGAGCACTGAAGCATAATACTTTAGTATAGCTGCATTTTGGAGGCTATGCAAAGGCATTAGAGTATTTGTAATTCCTAATCCTTTATGCCTTCAACGTGGAAATCCATATGCCAGATGATTATAGACTTTCTGAAGACTGCACTCTGCACCAACCAGAATGGACAACTGTCTACTTTATCTCTTTAATGTCTGAATCTCTGTGCATTCAACCACATTGGTGGTGCTGAATTAGAGCAGGGAACTCTTTGTGCCCACCCCCTGATAGATTTCTCTTCCTTAACTGGCACTACATGTCAAGAAGGCAAGCTATGCTTCTCCCTGTGGTGGGAATAATGGTATTTGCTAAAGTTGGCCTGTGCAGATGGTTACCAATTTCATTCATTCATTTTGATTAGAACATCTCCAAATTCACAAGGCTCTGCATAATTAAACAGAAAGATGGTTGCTGTTTTTAAAAAAAAAATAAATGGAGGAGAAAGTGAAGCTCATATACTGTATATGTCCCATGTCTGAGTGGAACACTTGCAATCATTTTGATCATTTTCAAGGAAGGTGGTAGGATGTACCTGTACTCCTAGTTAGATTTCAGATACCCAGCAGATGTGCTCTTAATAGTTTTAAATGAACCATTATGAATATGATGCTTCAGTGCTTCCATCCTTTTCTATCCAGACTTATGCTACTGGGACAAAGAATGATTTCCTAAACTTGTATTTAAATTCAAGGTGCACAGTCAACTCACCATGAAACAATTAAAAACACAGAATATCTGAAAAAATGAGAATCAAGTAATAAAGCTTTTCCTCAACTGTATCACTTCAAGCCACAGATATGAAAGGGAATCCAATATTAAATGTTTCCCTCCACAAACGAATTCCATGTGTGTGCAAACTAACCATGTCCAAGTGAAGGGTTCAGCCTAGCTTGATCTCTGCCATTGTTTTCACATTGCAAGAATATTGCTTTGTTTTGTTTTTTTCCTGTGTGCTTTGCCTTCATGGGGCTTGCTTTTATTGCCTGCTGCAAGTGCCAAGTTATGCAAAACCATTATGATTGGAACATTCACAATAACTATGGCAAATTCATAATACTATATTTGTTTAACAATACTGTCTAGAGGAACAGAGGAGTGGCCGGTATTAATTCATGCTGGATCAGTGGTGGAAGTATGCTTTTTTCTATAAGTAGTATGTAGTATCATATTTTCTTTGAAATTTATTAATAATAACAAATATTTATTTTGCTGGAAAGACATGAATAACATTTTTAATTAAAAATTGAACTAGCAATGCTGTTTTAAATAAATCATGGACTATTTGGATAAGAGAATTGCGGCACTCCCAGATAAAAATTAATGGACTCTTTTAACACAGAAAATATTAAAAACAATTCAGACTGAGGAACTACACAGTTTATTTCCTATTAAGCTGAAGTTTCACAAGATCGATGATATGCCATATGCATTTTTAGCTTCTATCGGAAATTGGCAGATCCTAGTGATGCTGTTCAAACTAAAGCCCTAAATGGCTTTGGCCCTCATTATTTGAGGGAGGGCTTCTTCCAGAATACACCTATGTTCAGAATTAAGATTTCCTGAGATGGCTTTTTATCTGCATTCTGCCACTGGGAGCAGTATACTTTATGCAGAGGTGAGGGAGCATTTTTTGGGGGCTGTGGCATCTCGATTATGAAATATCCTTGCTTCCTGGCTGAGTCTGGGTCTGGATCTGGGGCCTCATTTTACCTGGCTAAGACCTGTTTATCCCAGCTTTTTTGGAGCTTTATTGATCACAGCTCAGATTTGATTTACCACTGTTTATTTCATACTGGATTGTAAATTACTGCTGTTTTGAAGTTTTATGTTGAATTGTTTTTATTGATTGTATCCTGTGCTGAGAACTAGGGTGGGTTAGAAATATTTTAAGCAATCAATAATACACTTTGTAAAAAAATATTTCTTTTCACTTAAAGGTTAAGAAATGAACACCAAAAGTTCAACAGTAAGTAGAATGGATGAATAAATCATTGTGTATATAGAAAAATAATTTGCTATGTTGGCTTAGGAAATGTCAGCCTTTGTGATCTCATCAAAGTTGCATTGATGCTAACTGTAGGTTCAGAAAGATGCAACCAAAGTGTTTTATCAGTGACAATGAAACAACCTTGCTCCCAAGCATTTTCCTTAACGTCTTTCTTAGCAATGCTGTTGTCAAATATTCTCCAAATATTCCTTGAACACTTGAATATTTGTTGAAGTGTCAGTAAATATTTGATTTTTGATTTGGGCATGCTGACTGCAGTATTTGCTTTGTGGTTTTTTTGTGGGTTTTTTGGGCTATATGGTCATGTTCTAGCAGAGTTTCTTCCTGACGTTTCGCCAGCATCTGTGGCTGGCATCTTCAGAGAATGTTTGCCTGGAAAGGACTTGGCTATATATATATATTGTGTGACCTGGAAAGGCAGGAGTGATTTGCATGTACAGTGGAACCTCACCATATGCGGGGGATCCGTTCCGGATACCGCCACGTATGGCGATTTCCGCCTATGCTCGAGCCCCATTGTAAACAATGGGGCTTGTGCACGGTGGCGCGGCAGCATGGCAGCGCGCGAGGCACAACGGGTGCACGCGCCCATTCAATTGAATGGGACGTGCCACCTCTTTTGCCCTGCGCGTGCCAGCGGCTTTGAGCACCTATGCTCAAAGCCGCCTATAAGAAGACCGCGTATGCGGAGGATCCACTGTATATTGTTTGTTGCTAATGGCAGTCCTCAGGGTGTGAGGGTCTGAACAAGAGGATTAATGTCTGAAATCTGCAAACACCTGAACAATTTCAACAGAAAAGAGGAAACTCTTATAGTAAACAAGGTTTGGCTACCAGTCCTAACAGATAGCAAGATAAAGACTCAACAAATGCAAATGAGAAATCTCCCAGGGTCAGGGGTTTCCCAGCAGACAATGAGCACTAATCAAGAAGACATTAATCCTCTTGTGCAGACCCTCACACCCTGAGGACTGCCATTAGCAATAAACAATATACATGCAAATTACTCCTGCCTTTCCAAGTCACACAATATATATAGCCAAGTTCTTTCCAGGCTAACATTCTCTGAAGATGCCAGCCACAGATGCTGGTGAAATGTCAGGAAGAAACTCTGCTAGAACATAGCCACATAGCCCAAAGCACCCACAAAAAACTATGGATGCCGGCCATGAAAGCCTTTGACTTCACAGTGAAGTACTTACTATTTTTATGTTCTCTTTTTTATTTTTAAATTATATTTTCCTTATAAATTTGTTAATTAACTTGAATGTTATTTTTGCATAAAGATAGAAATGTAATGAAAATAATTCAAATTTTATATTTGAAATCTGACATTATTTTATACTTGCAACGCAGAGCATTTCATAACTGGCATACACCAGAATGGTGTAGTGGTTTGAATGTTGAACTAGGGCACGGGAAGCCAGGTTTCAATTACCAGTTCAGCCATGGAAACCCAGTGGGTGACCATGGGCAAGTCATACTTTCTCAACCTCAGAGGATGGCAATTGCAAACCCACTCTAAAGTAACTTGCCAAGAAAACCCCATCTTAGGGTCGCCATAAGTTGAAAATGACTTAAAGGCACACAGCAACAACAATACAATCATTTGATACATTTCTTGCATCAGTATTCAGTAAGGATAGTTGACAGCTCATTAGGATTTCATGGTTGATGTTTGCCCAAACTATCAAGAGATGTCAACACATTCACTGAACTTGACATTAGAATATTCCTGAATATTCATATTAGATTTAAAGCCCGTTTAATCCAGATGAATTATATTTATATTTTACATAAGAGAGAATACGTCTTGACTGAGATGCAAAAGTTCTCTCCCTGCTAAGTAAGAAAGACCACACTGCCTTTGTTCAATGATCACTTTTCACTTATTTTAAGAACCTTTTCCCTAAAGAAATTGGTATGTACAAAAGCAGTGTGATAGATATATATTGGTGAAAACTGTCTTTGTTCCATAAAAAGAAGGTGCTGTGTGTGTGTGTGTGTGTGTGTGTGTGTATAGCGCACCTTCTTTTTATGGAACAAAGACAGTTTTCACCAAAAAATTCCCAAAAGGAAGAAAAGAAAAGATGGTGGTTGGCAATATTTTTTAATAGGTAATCCTCATTGGTGTGCTGAAATAGCTTTTCCTGTGAGTGCTCATCATGAGTATATTACTGACTCACACCTAGATGTATGAACCTTACTGTAGATTATTGTCCTGACATAATATCAAGTTTTATTAGTGGTGCTAAGAGGGTTTCTGTCAGTTGTTGCCAACCAACTGTATTTGTAAGTCATGTTACTGATACTGTGTGCCTCTAGCTCAATTGTTTACATTTATGTGGATTGTTTAATTTTTTTATTTTATAAATTGAAGACATAGCAATACAATATCTTTATTGCAATATTGCAATAAAATAAAAATTATAAATGTTATAAACAAATAAAGAGATGATATAACATACATGTGTACTACGGCTGACTGAACACACACACACACCCTCAATTTTCTACCTGAAATTCAATATGTCTATGTGCATGAATGCATGCATACTGTATGTATGTGTGTGCATCTGTATTGGTGCATGTGTATGTGTCCAGCAGGACCAGAGAATTAAGCAGGTAGGGAAGCAGTCCTTCAGGGTGTCAACAGAGGGAGTCCAAAAAGCCAGGCTGGGGTTGATGAACAGAGGAAAGAGTAGCAAGGCATTTCAAATAAGGAGGCAATTGAAATCATCATTGGAACACCAACCAAGGCTGAGTAATAGACCAGACTCCTACCCACTCATCAATCAGTGGAGGGAATGGCTCAGAAAAGAGCTCAGTGAAATATGTCAATGCCAGGATCAAATAAGAATTTAAGGAATAAAATGAACAGGAAACAAGGTTCTGGCTCTTGAGGCAAACACTTTCCCTATACATTTGCAACTTAGATTTCTTCAGACACCTGCAGCTGCTGAGATATCTTCTGACAGAGAGATAGCAAGTGTGGCCTGAGCTTCTTTACCTTCAGATGCCAGATGGAGCTTAGCAGTTGCTCTTTCTCAAGAGTCAGGCTCCAAGCCCCTTTTGTTGCCAACGTGTCTGACTGGGGGCTTTTTCATCCCAGCTCTCTTACCCTGGGAGTGTCTTCAGATGGGAGATGATAGTGTGTGTTTGTGTATGTATGTACACGTGCATGTTTCCATTGCAAATTGTTCTACTGATTCACTCAAAACCATTCTATGATTATTTGAAGGAAGGAAGTGATTATGATGACATAGGTATCTTGAAGTTATTGCTATTGCTTCTGCTGCTGCTGCTGTTATTGTCTGGAGTGAGGGGTTTAAGCTTTCAAGTGGAACTGTGCTCTGGGTGCTGCAGGCTCACTACAAATACTTCAAAGAACTGTTTCCGCCATCATGGTTGCATTCCTTACTTCCACATCATCACGAAATAGTTTGGAAACCAGAACCTTCCCCAAACGTTTTGCCAGGATACTCTCTCTTCCTCAATCCCTCCCCACCCCCTCTCTCTCACAGGCGCAGTACAGACTGCCTGAAAATAGTGGTCTGCAGGCGCCTATTTTAACTCCGGATGGACGCCGCAACCGCCAAACAACGTGACGACCCTCCGGAGTAAAAAGAACCCGGTATTTTCAGGTTCTTCTTGCAGTGCCTGGGTTACTTGTGAGTGTGCCACTGGCGCACTCATGATGTAACAGACATGCATCGATGTACAGATGCTGCACATCCCTTATGTAAAGATAATGGCACCCGTTTGGACGATACACCACCATCAGAACGTCACCATTACGTACTAGCGTTCCAGACTGTGTGGTTGCTGTGTGGTCCGAAACCCTAGTATCACTGCCACCATGCCCCTTTCATCCCGTCCATCTCGGGCCACATACACATAATTTAGCCCTGTTGTTTGGGCTGAATTCACAACACCTCTAGGTTGAATTGTTTCTCGGAAGTTTAGTTTTATTGAAGCATTGCTGCTGTTGATGTTATTGTGACAATAATTACTACTACCACGGCTACTAATAAAGCACACTGTATGGTAAGGCATTAGCGTTGTTCTTGTTTTAGTACATTTTTTGCTTGTTTTTGGTCTATTTCTAGTTTAGACTAGATTAGATTTTAATTTAGCTGCCACTTTTCCACCAAGGAAATTGTGTTGAAGTGAACTCACTCTATTTGAAATAAAATGCGGGTGGGCAATATGTAGCCCCCTGACTTCCTGGGCTTCATCTTCATCAAAGTTACCTGTAAAAAGATGTCAGTTTTTGCTGCCATGCCATGGATATTTCAGCAACAGCATATTCCTGCAATTTCAGACATACCAGCACTTGTCTATACTTTTCATTCTGTCTTCATCATTGGCATGTCATCACCCCATCCTATTCCCTGCACTCTTTTCCTTTATTATTAATTGTTACTTTTCTCCTTGGCCAGGACCAGGTACAAGATAATACATCTTCAGTTTGCTGGGAAATGGGGAAAAGCTTTCATATTTAAAGATTTCCCCTCCATGTCTCTGGAAAGTGACTTGTTCACTCATCATTTTGTGACTGCTGATTCCCAGTCTCCCTCGAACGTGAGTCTCCCCTAATTGAAACACACTCTGTGCCGCTGTGTATATCAGATAGATGTATTTCACATGCTCAGTGTTCTCTAAATGAACTCTGCTACAAACACCCTTTCAAAGACCTTTTCTTAATATAGTGAACTTCTCTTTGAGTACATAGGGACAGTTCAGACAATTTGATGGGGTCTGTTTTCCTAGCAATGAGCACGTTTAAACTCATATAAGTACACAGTGTTGTGATTAGGAGATGGGTCCTTGAAATTACATATGCTCCTTAGAAATCAATGGAAGCTGATTGCAATGTGCCCTGTCTATTAGAAAGGAGTACCAATTGTAGCAAAACAGAGAGCTATATTGGGATGCTAGAATTGCTTTCTTTAAGAGGTCAGCATTTCAAGATTTGTAAGCTAAATCTGGTCTCCCAGGGAGTATGATCTACCCTCCTCCCAGCAGCCAAAGGTGAAGGATGGTAGAGATGTTGCCAGAGTTCACAACTTCTTAGTTGAGACACTGAAGCTTGGCAGCTTAGAAAGCTATGTGAGACAAGTACTGAGATTTTTAAAAACTCAGCTTTTGAAGCCAGAAGGGTTTTTTCTGCCTTTATGCCTCTTTTGACATGAGTGGTGCACCCAACAGCTGCATTGGTGGGAAAGTACTAGCATGGTAATATTCTATAAACTTGGGGGCATTGTGAACAGTAATTTCCCCAGGATGCTCATGTCTTTGTATTGTTAATAGTTGACCTGGAAATAGATAGAAACCATCCATCCACTTCAATTAACAAGAAGAAGGAACCCAGGAAGGCTGTATTTACCATGCAAAAGATATAGCAGTGTCTTCCTTGATCTGGTTTGTGGTGCTGATACATTTGGCTCTCTGTATCCATGGATTCTGTATCCATGGATTCAATAATCCCTATCTTGGATGTTTTTGGATTTAAAAAAAAAATCCAACCAGCAAACTTTGATTTTCTATATAAGGAACACCATTTTACTACCCCATTTTATGTAAAGGAGCCTGTGCATCCGCAGATTTTGGTATCCATGGGCTGTCATGGAACCAAACCCCAGTGGATACCAAGGACTCACTGTACATAAAAATCTACATGTCTCTAGTGACAGAAACTGTATCTTTTCCAGATTGAACCAAGATGAGATGGTTGCTTCCAAAATTACCTTCATAATTTTCTTTACTGTCTTTCAATAAAACTGCCAGCACTAAAGATAAAAGAAGGGTTTTGTAGATTTTATTGGCATTTCTTATTTTTTTAAAAAAAAAATCCTAGCAGAAGGGGAAAATGTATATATTAACAATGTATCTTTAAAGTGGCAACTAGTTTAATGGTAACCAGCAATCTTCTTATGAGTGGCATGGAATATCCTATGAGTCTACATAGCCACATTTTGATGATTTTCATTATACTACAACCTGAGAGTGCTAGGCTCTTGAATAAATAAATAAATAAATAAATAAATAAATAAATGGTTTAAATAAATATTCTTTCCAACTGGATATTGTGGGGCCATTCATACTACCTTTTAACCCAGTTTTGAAATAGATTCTTCCACATGAAGTTCATATTGGGCCTGATTCTGTCACAATCCATGTCGAGGCTTGCACAAGGAAATGCCCCTTAGCGTGGGCTATTCAGATTCAAGCTAAAATCCATCTTTTCTCAAGAGACCCAGGTTCCGCAAAACATGAACTTGCCCTCGATCACGATTGGGGCAAATTCAGGGAGGGATTACGGTCGGAGGGCGGGCAGAGGTCAGAGCATTCCCTCCCCTCATCCGAGGGGAGGGGAGGGGGAGGAGGAGGAAAGAGCCGAAGGAAAAAGGGGAATCTGGAGGCAAAGGGTGACAGGAGGCAAAAGGAGAAATCAGGGTGAGGAGGGCTGCAAAGGGCTGTCAGAGGGAGGGCGGGGGAGAGTGGAGAAAGTGATGGAGGAGGAGGAGGAGGAGGAGGAGGAGGGGTGAGCAGTGAGAAGAAGGGAGCCATGGAGGGCATTCTATAATGGAGCAGCAGGAGATGGATGACGGAGCCAGGGCAGCTCAGAGGAGGGGAGGGTTGGAAGGAAGGAGGAGGAGGAGGATTGCCAAGGAAAATTGGGATGTGGAGCCAAGCTGGAGGAGGGATGTAGGGAAATCAGGTTGTAAAATCAGACTTTTATTTTTGACAATTTATGCGCATTATTTTTTCGGTGACATGTCTGTGTGCATGCTTGTGCTACTTTCATTTCCTCTTGCTTCTGAATTATTATTATTATTATTATTATTATTATTATTATTATTAGTGTTATATGCGGATGCTACAGTCAGAATGCCTGCACTGCATTTCCCTTTTATTCCCAATTGATTCCATGGGTCAGTTGGAACTGACAGGTCACTCTCTCTCAGCCTCAGCGGAAGGCAATGGCAAAGCTCCTCTGAAGAGAATGTAGCAGGAGGAAAGGGGTCAGTTCAGTTCAGGTCACAGGCAGGGCACAAACGGAGCTTGCATCAGGCACCTTCCCCCCTTTTTTATTTTTTAAAATTATGTTTGACAAAATATGCACATTTTTTTTTCTTGAGGCAGATATATAGATGGGTAGAATGTGGCTAGCAGCTTGTTCCCTTTCACTTTCATTTGCTGGCTTCCAGTAAAGGGGAAATGTTACAATGGGCAAAACTTGAGAATGGAATGCTACAATTCGAATCTTACATTTGTTGCTCTATTTGGCAAATTGGCAAAATGATACATGCTTTTGCTACTGTCTCTAAGGAATTCAGGGGTAGCCCTGAATTGCTTTTAAAAGCCAAAAAGAATGCATGGCAATCGCAGCCTTTTCTGGCATTTCTGAGGTGAGGAATTTATTATTATTATTATTATTATTATTATTATTATTATTACATGTGTAAGAGGCATTCTGGGGTGGCAAGGAGTGGGGGATACAGGATGCATTCGCTTGCATTTTGGGGTTGAAAATGCCCACAATACAAACACACACACAAAAAGAGGTTTTTAAATTTGACAAAAGGTGCACATTTTGGTGCATTTTGTGCCTGGCTCTTTAAAAAAAAAAAGGAAGGGGAAAAGCACACTTTGGATGCCCCAATCAGTGCTGGAAACATCACCTATGACGATCGCTTGATTGACAACAGGTACCTTCATGGTAAACCCCGATTTCTGAAGAAGACATTCGGGTTAAAATGCCCCCTTCCTGTAGTGGGCACTTACTAACGGAGAGATTCAGGAGGGAGCCCCCCAAATCTTCCCAGTTCCTTCAGGAGCAAACCCGCCAGTGGGAATGGGGCCATAGAGGTCATTTTTCACCCTTTTGTCCCCTTCATTTTAACATTTAAAAAGAAATATTCACGCTTAATACTAAATCAAACTATATGTTAATAGTACCTATTCCACATGGTTTTCTAGGGAGATTATCACACAAAGCTTTCCTCCCGGTGCTTTTGCAGCTTTTTAAACACCCAAAACGGCAACAATTCTTTTCACATTACCACACAATTGTGAATTGATAACAGGTTGGCTATGGATCTTATTGCACTACCATTCCATTTTTTGTAGTTAACTGTCGATCTTGACCCATGGTGACCCTGTGGATGAGACATCTCCAAGACCCGTTGTCTTCCACTACTCTGCTTACTTCCTGTACGTTCATACCCTCCTATTGAATGTACAGGAACTAATCAGAGTAGTGGAGGACAGGGGGTCTTGGAAATGTCTCATCTACAGGATCCATCCATCTAGCATGCAGCCTTCCTCTCTTTTTACTTCCCTGCACCTTTCCTAGCACTATTGTCTTTTCCATTTAGTTGTGCCTTCTCATGATGTGCCAAAGGGGCCAGTCACACTGTGTTATGAACCAATTTCCAACTCGGTTTAAAATGGGGTAGTAGCACAAATCCCCTTTAACCTGGTTTTTCCAAGGTTGAGTTTTTCCCCATTTCTTTTTCAAAACACTGGGTTTTATCAGGGTACCATCAATGGGAACTTGCTCACCATCTCATTCCAGGCATCCAGGAGGGAGGTGTTAATGTTCACAGGGCAGATCATGTCCACCCCTTTGCTCTCTCCCTACCAGGCAAGCGGCATTGTTTTTCCCTCTCAGCATTTGGTTGAGGGAGTGAAAAAAGCAACTTTGGAAATGCAGTGGATTAAAACCTCTTGCACTTCGGAAAGTGGACTCTTTATAGTGCAGCCCAGCTTTTTGTCTCGTCTGCCAGTGATTTTTAATTCCCTTATCTGCAGCAATGTCTGATTCTCAGAGCTCACCCAAGCCAGGGAAGGGGATCCCTTGGAACATCATTAGACTATTTTTTTAAAAAAAATATATAAATCTGACAATTTATGCATGGCTACAGTAGACTTCACCTTTAAATACTCATATCATCAGTATGACAAAGGTGTGCATGATTTGCTTGACATTTTTTTAAAAAACCTATTAGTGGTGCTGTGGGTTAGGGATCATTTTTTCCTCTTTCCCAAGAAATAAAACCACAACAGACTCTGCTCCCAAGTTGGTCCTAAAGCTTTCGCAAATATATTATATTGCTCAGAGATTATATTATTATATTAATATATGTCTGAGAGAATGTCTCCCCCAATCCTAACCTGTCTCAGGGTTTCTTGCTAAGGGTTGTTCTGAGGGACTTCAATACTGGGTTAATTGCATGATTGACAGCTATTCATGGGATTTTACTGTTCATTAAAAGTTGCGGCAGAAGCATGGATTGACTGCAGGATAGCTACTGCCCAGTTACAAGGCTGTGTGATCAGATCCTGACATTAGAGTGGACATTGTGCTTCTATCCCCTTATTAAAGAGCAGTGTGATAATCTTCTAGGACATAAACTGCATCATAGTAATAGGAGAAGAATCAGTGAGAGCTGTCTACATTGGAAAATAATGGAGTAAATGCTAGATTATACAAGAAGGTAATTAATAATTGTATGGTTCAAAGCATATTGACTCTCTTTTCCCATTTAGTCAGCACCTTTGTGCAAGCAGTAATTAACAAAATAGTTATCATCAATTAATCTTTTTTGTTTTTTTAAAAAATCTAGTAATAACATTATGAAGAAATATATGGGCAGAAAATATTGCTTAAGGATATCAGTTGATGCTGAAAAGACTGAAAACCTTAACTGGGCATAGATAGGAGAGTTGGGCCCAAGTACTGAGGTTTCGTTTTGCCACAGAGCATATTGGAAGAAGGGTGAAAATGCCCCCCAAAGTTCAAATCAGTCTTCATAACACTAAATTCTATGCCCTTACTAGAGGTGTCTTAAGGGCCAGCCCAAGATATTTCCATCTGAGTCAAACAAAATGATAGTACCTCATGTTCTAAGCACAAAACTGATTAGATGGCTGTTGAATGTTATTTTGCAACGCTACATAGCTGATAGGAATTTGCATTTTGATTGTGGTGAATTATCCTAAAACAGGAATATAGCTATGGAGGGTGAGGGTGGAATGAAACCATCCCCCCCCCCATGAAAATTAGCTTCAGGTACCAAATTTCTATCATTGCAGTAACATAAAGCTACATTTGAGTATTTACATAAAAATACAAGTTAGGTATCCAAAGATAAGGGGCAAGCAAAGATACCAAGGTAATATGAACACCACAAATACAAGATTTCTAGGTGTGACTAACTGTCAGAGCATCACTTGTGCAATACTAAAAACTTGGTGGCTGAAATAAAATTTTATTTGGGGGTTAATAAGTTGACAGTCCCTGTGAAGAAAACTATACCTGATTCTCTGGTGGCTGCGTTTCATTTTTCAGCCAATAGTGGAGTCATCCATAGGCAAGTTCTTATGCTGACAAAATAGGTGTGACATATTTTTTTCTGCTATGAAAATAAATTCTGTTGGTAATACTCTTTCTCTCCAAACAAGGCCTCTTTATGTCTTAGGGATACTTTACAGTTTCATTCAGGATGGTACTTCCTTGAAATGGGCTGGAATCATTTTTGGTATGGACTGCTAGTTTCACTCATATTCATTATGTCCCCAAGCAATGTTTTATTTCTGATTATTCAGACAATAAGTAATAATAAAACCTTCCAACCTCCCTTCATGCAGACTTTTCTGAATGTTTGCATACTTCAATTCTGGGCTGAAAGTTTAGCTTATGAGTTAAGAGTGAAATGGTTCCTCTCAAATCATTAGATTATACAAATATTCATCATTTTTTTCATTTCTGTTCTCTGACATTCTTTTCCCACAGTGCTTCACCTTGTGTAGCATTTCCCCTGGATATTCTTTCTGAGAACAGTCTCATGGATAATCCCATTCCCAGCCTACTGGGATCATGGTGTTAACATGATGAACTGACAACACTACACAGCTGATAAGATTTGGCTATGACAACACCATTAAGAGGCGACAAAGCCAGTTTATAGAAAGGGCAATACTTCCTGATTCAGAATTGTCCTAAATCTAAACACCGTTGTAGTAATTCTTGGGTAAGGGATCCAAATGAGAGATGATTTTAGTGCTACTAAAAAACTTTGGTATAAGTGATTCTGTTTCAACTTAATCCCCACCAAAAATCCTAGGTCTCAAGTAAAATATGATATATAACCTACATACAACTTTTTTTTCTTAGTACTTACATATGGGAATAACTTTCCTTACTGTGTAGCAAAAGAGAAATGTTTGGGTGTTCTCCATATCTGAATTACACTAGATATTTCAGTTTCTGAATTAAACTACAAGGGAGGTAATCTAGGGGATCTAGGTCCACTGTGTTCCCTTCAGCATGGCAGAGAAGACTTGAGAAGCTTGATTATGAATCACGAAGCAAAATTCTCAAGCTAGTTGAAGTTATTTTGGTGCCTGAAATGTGGGAAATTTTGTGTCGTCCTTCATCACAGGTTTAAAGGAAACTGGATTTACTGTCACATGGTGACTCACAGCTGAATGTGCAAACTGAAAGCAGAGAAGAGTGTGACACTGAAGCAATTCAGAAAGGAATATAGAAACACTATTTATAATATCATGTAGTGGTCCAGTCACTCATTATATTTTTCATTCATATTTTATATACACATGCAAATCAGTTTGTAATACTGAAATATAACAAACTGGTGTAATCCAGTTTACTGTGTGAAGTCAAGAAAACAACAGGAGAATTAAGTGTTCTGACAGTTATGCCTAGAATAGATATGCAGGAAATAAAAAAAAAATCAGGCTATTTCTCACAGTAAAGTGTATCTATCTCTTTCCAGAACAGGAATGGATGTGTCTTTACCATTCAGTACATCATTGTTCCCATCTAGGGTCCTCTTGTAGCTGTTTTTCTGTATATTCTGTTTACCTGGAGAAATCAGATGGCATTTCACTGGCATGGCAGACAATCAGATGCTTCTCACATTTATATATACAGATACCTATAGTAGAAAAATATAGGCATGTTCATACTAGTATATGTCTGGTAGTCAGACAGGGACTACATATTCCTCCAAATGTCCACCTCCTGTGCATAGGAGGTCATTTCTCATGCTCAGGAGGTAACTTGGAGGAATGTGACACATAGAAGAGGAAGGACTATGATTTGTTTTGTGAGCTTGAAGCTACATTTACCATCCAGTCAGCTTGTTATCAGGTTCTAGAGCAGACCATTAAACAGTCAGTCTGTAACCATTTAGAATGGAATGCCATAATCACGAAAGGTCAACATGGATTTCTCAAAAACAAGTCATGCCAGACTAATTCTAGGCTGCATAATGTCTAGATCGAGGGAAGTAATAGTACTACTATTAGTATTTTGCTTAGACCTCACCAGGAATACTTTATTGATTTCTGGACACCATAATTCAAAAAGGATGTTGAGAAGCTGAAGCATGTCCAGAGGAGAGTGATTGAAATGGTGAAAGGCCTGTAAACCATAGACCTATAAGGAGTGACTTAAGAGGTGGGTTTGTTTAGCCTGGAAAAGTGAAGGTTAAGAGGTGATATGATAGGTCTGTTTAAATATTAGAAGGGATGTCATTGTCAGAATCCATGGTCATGGTTCTATTATGATGGTTATATGTTGATATGTATGACTGTTTTGTGTGGGTTTTGAATAGTGGGATTGCATAGTGGAGAATGGTATGGGGGCAATGTATGGTGGGTTTGGGTGTGTGCTGGTAAGGGGGTGGGCAATGATATGTAGTGTCTTGGATTTATGTGTTGAGAGATGGTGCATGTTCTTCCAGGGAACTTTAGGAATGTGGAAGAGTACTTTTACTGCAGCAGAAAGTTAGAGCCGAGGTATGCTATATAAGGAGGCCAATTGGTGATAAAGGGAACCTTTAGGATTTTGCTTGGGAATAAAGTTTTGCGGACCATTTAGTGAGTAGGTGGAGCTAGCTATCTTCAGTTTTAATATTATGATGGCGAGGTGGAAAACCTTAGTTCTGACCTAAATGCTTTACTGGTAACTTCTGTCCTGATGTCTTCAACAAAGTTCTTTTGCTTTTCATCACAATAAGACTGTTTGTCAGTACATTGGGAACTGAGTTTACTGGTTCTGACAGTCACATTGAGGTTGGAGCAAGCCTGTTTTCTGCTGCCGCAATGGATGCAGACTACAGGAAAACATCACAACATCAGGAAGGACTTCATGATGGTAAGAGCTGATTAATAGTGGAACCCTCTCTCTTAGAGTGTGGTAGGGTCTCCTTCTTTCAAGGTTTTTAAACAGAGGCTAGATGGCCATCTGCTAGGGATGCTTTGATTCTTTCTTCCTGCATGGCAGGAAGTTGGCCCTTCAGGTCTCTTCCAACTCTATGATTCCATGATTCTCCCAAATGTATATATTGGACAACTATATACCTGTGTATAATATGAAATTATATTTAAAAAACAGGCATAAATAGATTTGCTACTGAAATTTCCCCGAAGATGTATTTAGGTACCATTGAGTATTCTTCATGTATAAAACTGTAGGATTTCAAATGAAGACAGATAACTTTTGTGTTTGTATGTACCGTACGTGCCTCAGCTTTCACTGGATTTTATGTGAACTCACTTTGAATTGGAGTTCTTTAGATAAAATAAATGAAGTGTTTCATCACAGAATCCCCCCCCCCCCAATTCTTCAACAAAATTAGTGGAATTTCTCAAGAATATGAGTGGGATGCACTTCTCAACGAGTAATCCATTTCCTGAATTAGTGAATTATCCTAAATTTCTTGACATTCAAATCAGTTTTATCTATCAAACTGTAATGCTAATATTTATAATTGTATAAACTAAGTAAATGTATAGAGTTTTTCACAGAAATGATGTATAGTTTACATATAGTTACATATAGTTTACAATATTTTTAGATATGGGAATATATTTACCATTTTTCATGACATTCTTCTGCTTAAGGTGGCGTATACAGGTTAACCTGTGGACTGTGAATTAATGAAACAGTTTTAAATATTTCAGCAAATGTGTGATTCAGTAATCATCAAGCAGATCTTTTTTCACTGGATTGTACTGAGAAAAAGTCCTACTTGCTCATGGCTTTTTTCTCTTTGAGCATTCCTTAATTACCAACACTGTCCTGACATAACTAGAGGAGCCTAATTTGTATAGGCATTTTGTTTTGCTGTGTATTAAGTAGTTTTCATAATTATTATTGATCCTCATTTAAGAGGATAATAATAATAATAATAATAATAATAATAAAATTTATTTATATACCGCTATTCCATTTGATCACAGCGGTGTACAACAATTGCAATGACGCTACAATACAAGATAAAAATTGCAATAGATAATTAAAACTTGCAAAACAGTGCACAGTATACATAAAATCAACATTAAACCAAGCCAGCAATATACTCGAAGATGTTAATCATATAGGAGGGGGCCACACATAGTCTTTCCAGGCCAGGCCTCATCTCTCCCCCTCAAGGTGGTGGTCGGGGGGAGGGCTCTCAGTCTTTTCAGGCCAGGCCTCGTCTCTCCCCCTCAAGATGGTGGTGATGAAGACATTTATTAATATTATATGGCAGTTATTCAAAAATGTTTCATTAAGTGTAATGTAAGGATCTCTTTTGGAGGAAAAAAACAGTTCATAGGATGGTGCTGCATACACACAGAAATTTTAATTTCTGGTCAAACATCTATTATGTCTTCATTATACATGTTGCAATGATTAAAAAGTCGAAGGCTTTCATGGCCGGCATCCATGGTTTTTTGTGGGGTTTTCGGGCTATGTGGCCATGTTCTAGAAGAGTTTCTTCCTGACATTTCGCCAGCATCCTGAGGTGTCATCCCTCAGAGTGCCATCAACAACAGAACAATACACAGATTAACCCACTCTCTTCCAGGTCAGCATTCTCTGAAGATGCCAGCCACAGATGCTGGCAAAACACCAGGAATAAACTCTTCTAGAACATGGCCACATAGCCCAAAAAACCCACAAAAAACTATGGATGCTGGCCATGAAAGCCTTTGACTTCACTTTTTTGCTCTATTTTTTCTTCAAAATCTTTTTATTTGCTGTAAAATTATCTCAAATATTCTGTAAGGTGTATAGCAGGGGTAGGCAAGCTTTTTGAGCCAGGGGCCGGGTTGCTGTCCCTCAGACAACTGGGGGGCCGAAGCCAAAAATTAAATAATTAAATAATTTTTTTTTTTAAAAAAATTAAATAAATAAATAAACCGGGACAAATGTAGGACAATATTTTCAAATGGAGGACACTTTTGCTGATTTTTTTAAAAAATGATAATATAAATGCATGTTTTGGAGGCTTCTATAGACAATTGCCTCCCTTGCCCGCTGCTTGCCCCCCCTTGCCTGCCGCTTGCCCCCCC